>NW_018396398.1:874298-930844 GCF_000003195.3 Sorghum bicolor
ACTATCTCCAACAGACCGAACCGAGCATCCACTTAAGCCCCTTCACCTAGGAGTACCAACAAGTGCGTCCAAAATGGTTTCTTAAACTATGGTGCATTAGGTGCAAACTGTGTACCTATCTTGCACCGAAACTAACAATGTCTCCAAATGGACCGAAGCGAGATTCCATATGACACACGTCATCAAGGAGTTCCATTGGGTGCATCCAAATTGATTTCCAAGCATATGGTATGTTCCATGCAAAATCATGCACCTACATTGTATAAGGATTACCACTATCTCCAAACTGACCGAACCAAGCTTCTACTTGAGCCTCTTCACCCAGGAGTACGAAATAGTGCATCCAAAATAGACCAAACACGAGCTTTCACTTGAGCCTTTTATCTAGGAGTACCATGGGGTGCGTCCAAAATGGTTTCTTAGCCTATGCTGCATTATGTGCAAACTGTGCACCTATCTTGCATCGAAACTAACACTGTCTCCAAACAGACCGAAGCAAGATTTCGTATGACACACATCATCTAGGAGTTTTATCATGTGCGTCTAGATTGATTTCCAAGCATTTGATATGTTCCATGCAAACTGTGCACCTATCTTGCACCGAAACTAACAATGTCTCCAAATGCACCGAAGCGAGATTCCATATGACACACGTCATCAAGGAGTTCCATCGGGTGCATCCAAATTAATTTCCAAGCATATGGTATGTTCCATGCAAAACGTGCACCTATCTTGCATCAAAATTAGCACTATCTCCAAACAGACCGAACCGAGCTTCCACTTGAGCCTCTACATCTAGGAGTACAAACAGGTGTGTCAAAAATGGTTTCTTAGACTATGGTGCATTAAACACAAACTATGCACCTATCTTGCACCAAAACTAACATTGTCTCCAAACAGGCCGAAGCGAGATTCCATATGACACACGTCATCTAGGAGTTCCATTGGGTGCGTCCAAATTGATTTCTGAACATATGTTACGTTCCATGCAGACCATGCAACTATCCTGCATCAAGATTAGCACTATCTCCAAGTAGACAAAACTGAGCTTTCACTTGAGCCTTTTACCTAGGAGTACCATTGGGTGCGTCCAAAATGGTATCACTTGAGCCTCTTCATCTAGGTGTACAAACAGATGCGTCAAAAATGGTTTCTTAGACTATGGTGCATTAGGCACAAACTATGCACCTATCTTGCACCGAAACTAACATTGTCTCCAAACTAACATTGCGTCATCTAGGAGTTCCATTGGGAGCATCCAAATTGATTTCTTAACATATGTTACGTTCCATGCAAACTGTGCAACTGTCTTGCATCAAGATTAGCACTATATCCGAACAGACCAAATTGATCCTCCACTTGAGCCTTTTACCTAGGAGTACCATCGGGTGCGTCCAAAGTGGTTTCTTAGCCTATGCTGCATTATGTGCAAACCTTGCACCTATCTTGCACCGAAACTAACACTATCTCCAAATAGACGGAAGCAAGATTTTGTATGACACATGTCATCTTGGAGTTCCATCATGTGCGTCCAGATTGATTTCCAAGCATTTGGTATGTTCCATGCAAACCGTGCACCTATCATGCATCAAGATTAGCACTATCTCCAAACAGACCGAACCGAGCATCCACTTGAGCCCCTTCACCTAGGAGTACCAACAAGTGCATCCAAAATGGTTTCTTAGACTATGGTGCATTAGGTGCAAACAGTGCACCTATCTTGCACCGAAGCTAACAATGTCTCCAAATGGACCGAAGCGAGATTCCATATGACACACGTCATCAAGGAGTTCCACCGGGTGCATCCAAATTGATTTCCAAGCATATGGTATGTTCCATGCAAACCATGCACCTACCTTGCATAAGGATTAGCACTATCTCCAAACTGACCGAACCAAGCTTCCACTTGAGCCTCTTCACCCAAGAGTACCAAACAGTGTGACCAAAATGGTATGTTCCATTGGGTGCGTCCATATTGATTTCTAAGCATATGGTATGTTCCTTGCAAATCATGCACCAATCTTGCATCAAGATTAGCACTATCTCCAAACAGATCAAACCGAGCTTCCACTTGAGCGTCCTCACCAAAGTACCAACAGGTGCTTCCAAAATGGTTTGTTAGTCTATGGTGCATTAGACGCAAACCATGCACATATCTTGCACCGAAACTAACACTAATTCTAACATACCAAAGCGAGATTCCATATGACACACGTCATCAAGGAGTTCCATCGGGTGCATCCAAATTGATTTCCATGCATATGGTATGTTCCATGCAAACCGGGAACCTACCTTGCATCAAGATTAGCACTTCTCCAAACAGACCGAACCAAGCTTCCACTTGAGCCTCTTCATCTAGGAGTATAAACAGGTGCATCAAAAATGGTTTCTTAGACTGTGGTGCATTAGGCACAAACTATGCACCTATCTTGCACCGAAACTAACATTGTCTCCAAACTGACCGAAGTGAGATTCCATATGACACACGTTATCTAGGAGTTCCATTGTGTGCGTCCAAATTGATTTCTTAACATATGGTACGTTCCATGCAAACTGTGCAACTATCTTGCATCAAGATTAGCACTATATCCGAACAGACCAAATCGAGCCTCCACTTGAGCCTCTTCAACTACGAGTACCATCGGGTGCGTCTAAAATGGTTTCTTAGCCTATGGTGCATTAGGCGTAAACCGTGCACATATCTTCTACCAAGCTAACACTGTCTCTAAACGAACCGAAGCAAGATTCCATATGACACACATCATCAAGGAGTTATATCAGGTGCGTCCTAATTGATTTCTGAGCATTTCGTATGTTCCATGCAAACGGTGCATCTATCTTGTATCAAGATTAGCACTATCTCCAAACAGACCAAACCGAGCTTTCACTTGAGCCCCTTGACCTAAGAGTACCATCGGATGCATCCAAAATGGATTCATATCCTATGCTGCATTAGGTGCAAACCGTGCACCTATCTTGCACCGAAACTAACACTGTCTCTAAACGGACCGAAGTGAGATTCCATATGACACATGTCATCTAGGAGTTCCATCTTGTGCTTCCAAATTGATTTCTAAGCATGGTATGTTCCATGCAAATCGTGCACCTATCTTGCATCAAGATTAGCACTATCTCTAAACAGACCGAAACGAGCCTCGACTTGATCCTCTTCACCTAGGAGTACCAAGAGGTGCTTCCAAAATGGTTTCTTAGACTTTGGTGCATTAGGCGCATACCGTGCACATATGTTGCACCGAAACTAATACTGTCTCTAAGCACACCAAAGCGAGATTCCATATGACACACGTCATCAAGGGGTTCTGTCAGGTGTGTCCAAATTAATTTCTAAGCATATGGTACGTTCCATGCAGACCGTGTATCTCTCTTGCATCAAGATTAGCACTATCTCCAAATAAACCAAACCGAGCTTTCACTTGAGCCTTTTACCTAGGAGTACCATCGGGTGCGTCCAAAATGGTTTCTTAGCCTATGATGCATTATGTGCAAACCTTGCACCTATCTTGCACTGAAACAAAAAATGTCTCCAAACAGACCGAAGCAAGATTTCGTATGACACACGTCATCTAGGAGTTCCATCATGTGCGTCCAGATTGATTTCCAAGCATTTGGTATGTTCCATGCAAACCGTGCACCTGTCCTGCATCAAGATTAGCACTATCTCCATACAGATCGAACTGAGCATCCACTTGAGCCCCTTCACCTAGGAGTACCAACAAGTGTGTCCAAAAGGTTTCTTAGACTATGGTGTATTAGGTGCAAACTGTGCACCTATCTTGCACCGAAACTAACAATGTCTCCAAATGGACCGAAGCGAGATTCCATATGTCACACGTCATCAAGGAGTTTCGTCGGGTACATCCAACTTGATTTCCAAGCATATGGTATGTTCCATACAAACCATGCACATACCTTGCATAAGGATTAGCAATATCTCCAAACTTGCCAAACCAAGCTTCCACCTGAGCCTCTTCACCCAAGAGTACCAAATAATGCGTCCAAAATGGTTTCTTAGACAATGGTGCATTAGGCGCAAACTGTGCACCTATCTTGCACTAAAACTTAAAATGACTACAAGCGGACCGAAGCAAGATTCCATATGACACGTCATCTAGGAGTTCCATTGGGTGCGTCCAAATTGATTTCTAAGCATATGGTATGTTCCTTGCAAATCATGCACCTATCTTGCATCAAGATTAGCACTATCTCCAATCAGATCAAACCGAGCTTCCACTTGAGCCTCTTCACCGAAGTACCAACAGGTGCTTCCAAAATGGTTTCTTAGACTATTGTGCATTAGGCGCAAACCATGCACAGATCTTGCACCAAAACTAACACTATTTCTAAACACAGACCAAAGCGAGATTTCATATGACACACGTCATCAAGGAGTTCCATCAGGTGCATCCAAATTGATTTCCAAGCATATGGTATGTTCCATGCAAACCGTGCAAATATCTTGCATCAAGATTAGCAGTATCTCCAAACAGACCGAACCGAGCTTCCACTTGAGCCTCTCATCTAGGAGTACAAACAGGTGTGTCAAAAATGGTTTCTTAGACTATGGTGCATTAGGCACAAACTATGCACCTATCTTGCATCGAAACTAACATTGTCTCCAAATAGACCAAAGCGAGATTCCATATGACACACATCATCTAGGAGTTCCATTGGGTGCGTCCAAATTGATTTCTTAACATATGGTACGTTCCATGCAAACTGTGCAACTATCTTTCATCAAGATTAGCACTATATCTGAATAGACCAAATCGAGCCTCCACTTGAGCCTCTTCAACTACAAGTACCATCGGCTGCATCTAAAATGGTTTCTTAGCCTATGGTGCATTAGGCGTAAACCATTCACATATCTTCTACCAAAACTAACACTGTCTCTAAACGAACCGAACCAAGATTCCATATGACAAACATCATCAAGGAGTTATATCAGGTGCGTCCTAATTGATTTCTGAGCATATCGTATGTTCCATGCAAAGCGTGCATCTATCTTGCATCAAGAGCAGCACTATCCCCAAAACAGACCAAACTGAGCTTTCACTTGAGCCCCTTGACCTAGGAGTACCATCGGGTGCGTCCAAAATGGTTTCTTATCCTATGGTGCATTAGGTGCAAACCGTGCACCTATCTTGCACTGAAACTAACACTGTCTCTAAAAGGACCGAAGTGAGATTCCAAATGACATATGTCATCTAGGAGCTCCATCTGGTGCGTCCAAATTGATTTCTGAGCATATGGTATGTTCCATGCAAATCGTGCACCTATCTTGCATCAAGATTAGCACTATCACTAAACAGACCGAACCGAGCCTCCACTTGAGCCCCTTCACCTAGGAGTACCAACAAGTGCGTCTAAAATGGTTTCTTAGACTGTGGTGCATTAGGTGCAAACTATGCACCTATCTTGCACCGAAACTTACAATGTCTCCAAAAGGACCGAAGCGAGATTTCATATGACACACGTCATCAAGGAGTTCCATTGGGTGCATCCAAATTGATTTCCAAGCATATGGCATGTTCGATGCAAACCATGCATTAGCACTATCTCCAAACTGAACGAACCAAGCTTCCACTAGAGCCTCTTCACCGAAGTACCAACAGGTGCTTCCACTTGCATCAAGAGTAGCACTATCTCCGAACAGATCAAACCGAGCTTCCACTTGAGCCTCTTCACCGAAGTACCAACAGGTGCTTTCAAAATGGTTTCTTAGACTATGGTGCATTAGGCGCAAACCTTGCACATATCTTGCACCGAAACTAACACTGTTTCTAAACTGACCAAAGCGAGATTCCAAATGACACACATCATAAAAGGACGGGTGCATCCAAATTGATTTCCAAGCATATGGTATGTTCTATGCAAACCGTGCACCTATTTTGCATCAAGGTTAGGACTATCTCCAAACATACCGAACCGAGCTTCCACTTGAGCCTCTTCATCTAGGAGTACAAACAGGTGCGTCCAAAATGGTTTCTTAGACTATGGTGCATTAGGCACAAACTATGCACCTATCTTGCACTGAAACTAACATTGTCTCCAAACAAACAGAAGCGAGATTCCATATGACACACGTCATCTAGGAGTTCCATTGGGTGCGTTCAAATTGATTTCTTAGACTATGGTACGTTCCATGCAAACTTTGCAACTATCTTGCATCAAGATTAGCACTATATACAAAGAGACCAAATCGAGCCTCCAGTTAAGCCTCTTCAACTACGAGTACTATCGGATGCGTCTAAAATGGTTTCTTAGCCTATGGTGCATTAGGCGTAAATCGTGCACTTATCTTCTACCAAAACTAACATTGTCTCTAAACCAACCGAAGCAAGATTCCATATGACACACATCATCAAGGAGTTATATCAGGTGCGTCCAAATTGATTTCTAAGCATATCGTTTGTTCCATGCAAACCGTGCATTTATCATGCATCAAGATTAGCACTATCTCCAAGAAGACCAAACCGAGCTTTCACTTGAGCCCCTTGACCTAGGAGTACCATCCGGTGCGTCCAAAATGGTTTCTTATCCTATGGTGCATTTGGTGCAAACCGTGCACCTATCTTGCACCGAAACTAACACTGTCTCTAAACGGACCGAAGGGAGATTCCATATGACACATGTCATCTAGGAGTTCCATCTGGTGCGTCCAAATTAATTTTTGAGCATATGGTATGTTCCATGCAAATCGTACACCTATCTTGCATCAAGATTAGCACTATCTCTAAAGAGACCGAACCGAGCCTCCACAAGAGCCTCTTCACCAAGGAGTACCAACAGGTGCTTCCAAAATGGTTTCTTAGACTTTGGTGCATTAGGCGCAAACCATGCACATATCTTGCACCAAAACTAACACTATTTCTAAACAGACCAAAGCAAGATTCCATATGACACACGTCATCAAGGAGTTCCATCGGGTGCGTCCAAATTGATTTCCAAGCATATGGTATGTTCCATGCAAACCGTGCACCTATCTTGCATCAAGATTAGCACTATCTCCAAACAGACCAAACCAAGCTTCCACTTGAGCCTCTTCATCCAGGAGTACAAACAGGTGCGTCAAAAATGGTTTCTTAGACTATGGTGCATAAGGCACAAACTGTGCACCTATCTTGCACCGAAACTAACATTGTCTCCAAACAGACCGAAGCGAGATTCCATATGACACACGTCATCTAGGAGTTCAATTGGGTGCGTCCAAATTGATTTCTTAACATATGGTATGTTCCATGCAAACTGTGCAACTATCTTGCATCAAGATTAGCACTATATCCGAACAGACCAAATCGAGCCTCCACTCAAGCCTCTTCAACTACGAGTACCATCTGGTGTGTCTAAAATGGTTTCTTAGCCTATGCTGCATTAGGCGTAAACCGTGCACATATCTTCTACCAAAACTAACACTGTCTCTAAATGAACCGAAGCAAGATTCCATATGACACACATCATCAAGGAGTTATATCAGGTGCGTCCTAATTGATCTCTGAGCATATCATATGTTCCATGCAAACTGTGCATCTACCTTGCATTGGGTGTGTCCAAAATGGTTTCTTATCCTATGGTGCATTAGGTGCAAACCGTGCACTTATCTTGCACCGAAACTAACATTGTCTTCAAATAGACCGAAGCGTGATTCCATATGACACACGTCATATAGGAGTTCCATTGGGTGCGTCCAAATTGATTTCTTAATATATGGTACGTTCCATGCAAACCGTGCACTTATCTTGCATCAAGATTAGCACTGTCTCCCAACAAACCGAACCGAGCCTCCACTTGAGCATCTTCACCTAGGAGTACCAATAGGTGCTTCCAAAATAGTTTCTTAGACTTTGGTGCATTAGGCGCAAACCGTGCACATATCTTGCACCAAAACTAATACTATCTCTAAGCACACCAAAGCGAGATTCCATATGACACACGTCGACAAGGAGTTCTATCGGGTGTATCCAAATTAATTTCTATGCATATGGTACGTTCCAAGCAGACCGTGCATCTATCTTGCATCAAGATTAGCACTATCTCCAAATAGACAAAACCAAGCTTTCACTTGAGCCTTTTACCTAGGAGTACCATCGGTTGCGTCCAAAATGGTTTCTTAGCCTATGCTGCATTATGTGCAAACATTGCACCTATCTTGCACTAAAACTAACACTGTCTCCAAACAGACTGAAGCAAGATTTTGTATGACACACGTCATCTAGGAGTTCCATCATGTGCGTCGAGATTGATTTCCAAACATTTGGTATGTTCCATGCAAATCATGCACCTATCTTGCATCAAGATTATCACTATCTCCAAACAGATCGAACCGAGCATTCACTTGAGCCCCTTCACCTAGGAGTACCAACAAGTGCATCCAAAATGGTTTCTTAGACTACAGTGCATTAGGTGCAAACTGTGCACCTATCTTGCACCGAAACTAACAATGTCTCCAAATGGACCGAAGCGAAATTCCATATGACACACGTCATGAAGGAGTTCCAGCGAGTGCATCCAAATTGATTTCCAAGCATATGGTATGTTCCATGCAAACCATGAACCTACCTTGCATAAGGATTAGGACTATCTCCAAACTGACCGAACCAAGCTCCCACTTGAGCCTCTTCACCCAGGAGTACCAAATAGTGCGTCCAAAATGGTTTCTTAGACTATGGCGCATTAGGCGCAAACTGTGCACCTATCTTGCACTAAAACTTACAATATCTACAAACGGACCGAAGCAAGATTCCATATGACACACGTCATCTAGGAGTTCCATTGGGTGCGTCCAAATTGATTTCTAAGCATATGGTATGTTCCTTGCAAATCATGCACCTATCTTGCATCAAGATTAGCACTATCTCCAAACAGATCAAACCGAGCTTCCACTTGAGCCTCTTCACTGAAGTACCAACAAGTGCTTCCAAAGTGCATTAGGCGCAAACCATGCACATATCTTGCATCGACGCAAACCATGCACATATCTTGCACCGCAACTAACAAAGTTTCTAAACAGACCGAAGCGAGATTCCATATGACACACGTCATCAAGGAGTTCCATCGGGTGCATCCAAATTGATTTCCAAGCATATGGTTTGTTCCATGCAAACCGTGCACCTATCTTGCATCAAGATTAGCACTATCTCCAAACAGTCCAAACCGAGCTTCCAATTGAGCCTCTTCATCTAGGAGTACAAACAGGTGCGTCCAAAATGGTTTCTTAGACTATAGTGCATTAGGGACAAACTATGCACCTATCTTGCACCGAAACTAATATTGCCTCTAAACAGACCGAAGTGAGACTCCATATGACACACGTCATATAGGAGTTCCATTGGGTGCGTCCAAATTGATTTCTTAACATATGGTACGTTCCATGCAAACTGTGCAACTATCTTGCATCAAGATTAGCACTATATCCGAACTGACCAAATCAAGCCTCCACTTGAGCCTCTTCAACTACGAGTACCATCGGGTGCATCTAAAATGGTTTCTTAGCCTATGGTGCATATGACGTAAACCGTGCACATATCTTCTACCAAAACTAACACTGTCTCTAAACGAACCGAAGCAAGACTCCATATGACACACATCATCAAGGAGTTATATCAGGTGCGTCCTAATTGATTTCTGAGCATATCGTATATTCCATGCAAGCCGTGCATCTATCTTGCATCAAGATTAGCACTATCTTCAAACAGACTAAACCGAGCTTTCACTCGAGACCCTTAACCGAGGAGTACTATCGGGTGCGTCCAAAATGGTTTCTTATCCTATGGTTCAATAGGTGTAAACCGTGCACCTATCTTGCACCGAAACTAACACTGTCTCTAAACTAAGCATATGGTATGTTCCATGCAGACCGTGCATCTATCTTGCATGAAGACTAGCACTATCTCCAAATAGACCAAACCGAGCTTTCACATGAGCCTTTTACCTAGGAGTACCATCGGGTGTGTCCAAAATGGTTTCTTAGCCTATGCTGCATTATGTGCAAATCTTGCACCTATCTTGCACCGAAACTAACACTGTCTCCAAACATACCGAAGCAAGATTTCGTATGACACACGTCATCTAGGAGTTCCATCATCTGCGTCCAGATTGATTTCCACGCATTTGGTATGATCCATGCAAACAGTGCACCTATCTTGCATCCAGATTAGCACTATCTCCAAACAGACCGAACCAAGCCTCCACTTGAGCCTCTTCACCTAGGAGTACCAACATGTACTTCCAAAATGGTTTCTTAGACTTTGGTGCATTGTTCGCAAACCATGTACATATCTTGCACCAAAACTAATACTGTCTCTAAGCACACCAAAGCGAGATTCCATATGACACACGTCATCAAGGAGTTCTGTCGGGTGCATCCAAATTGGTTTCCAAGCATATGGTATGTTCCATGCAAACCAGGCACCTACCTTGCATGGATTAGCACTATCTCCAAACTGACCAAACCAAGCTTCTACTTGAGCCTCTTCACCTAGGAGTTCCAAATAGTGCATCCAAAATGGTTTCTTAGACTATGGTGCATTAGGCACAAACTGTGCACCTATCTTGCACTAAAACTTACAATGTCTACAAACAGACCGAAGCAAGATTCCATATGACACAAGTCATCTAGGAGTTCCATTGGGTGCGTCCAAATTGATTTCTAAGCATATGGTATGTTCATTGCAAATCATGCACCTATCTTGCATCAAGATTAGCACTATCTCCAAAATAGATCAAACTAAGCTTCCACTTGAGCCTCTTCACCGAAGTACCAATAGGTGCTTCCAAAATGGTTTCTTTAGACTATGGTGCACTAGGCGCAAACCATGCACATATCTTGCACCAAAACTAACACTATTTCTAAATAGACCAAAGCGAGGTTCCATATGACACGTCATCAAGGAGTTCTATTGGGTGCATCCAAATTGATTTCTAAGCATATGGTATGTTCCATGCAAACGGTGCACCTATCTTGCATCACGGTTAGCACTATCTCCAAACAGATCGAACCGAGCTTCCACTTGAGCCTCTTCATCTAGGAGTACAAACATGTGTGTCAAAAATGGTTTCTTAGACTATGGTGCATTAGGCACAAACTATGCACCTATCTTGCCCGAAAACTAACATTGTCTCCAAACAGACCGAAGCGAGATTCCATATGACACACATCATCTAGGAGTTCCATTGGGTGCGTCCAAATTGATTTCTTAACATATGGTACGTCCTATGCAAACTGTGCAACTATCTTGCATCAAGATTAGCACTATATCCGAACAGACCAAATCGAGCCTCCACTTGAGCCTCTTCAACTACGAGTACCATCAGGTGCGTCATCGTTTCTTAGCCTATGGTGCATTAGGCGTAAACCGTGCACATATCTTCTACCAAAACTAACACTGTCTCTAAACGAACCGAAGCAAGATTCCATATGACACACATCATCAAGGAGTTATATCAGGTGCGTCCTAATTGATTTCTAAGCATATCGTACGTTCCATGCAATCCGTGCATCTATCTTGCATCAAGAGCAGCACTATCCCCAAAACAGACCAAACTGAGCTTTCACTTGAGCCCCTTGACCTAGGAGTACCATCGGGTGCGTCCAAAATGGTTTCTTATCCTATGGTGCATTAGGTGCAAACCGTGCACCTATCTTGCACTGAAACTAACATTGTCTCTAAAAGGACCGAAGTGAGATTCGAAATGACATATGTCATCTAGGAGCTCCATCTGGTGCATCCAAATTGATTTCTGAGCATATGGTATGTTCCATGCAAATCGTGCACCTATCTTGCATCAAGATTAGCACTATCTCTAAACAGACCGAACCGAGCCTCCACTTGAGCCCCTTCACCTAGGAGTACCAACAAGTGCGTCCAAAATGGTTTCTTAGACTGTGGTGCATTAGGTGCAAACTATGCACCTATCTTGCACCGAAACTTACAATGTCTTCAATAGGACTGAAGCGAGATTCCATATGACACACGTCATCAAGGAGTTCCATCGGGTGCATCCAAATTGATTTCCAAGCATATGGCATGTTCCATGCAAACCATGCATTAGCACTATCTCCAAACTGAACGAACCAAGCTTCCACTAGAGCCTCTTCACCGAAGTACCAACAGGTGCTTCCACTTGCATCAAGAGTAGCACTATCTCCAAACAGATCAAACCGAGCTTCCACTTGAGCCTCTTCACCGAAGTACCAACAGGTGCTTCCAAAATGGTTTCTTAGACTACGGTGCATTAGGCGCAAACCTTGCACATATCTTGCACCGAAACTAACACTGTTTCTAAACTGACCAAAGCGAGATTCCATATGACACACATCATAAAGGACGGGTGCATCCAAATTGATTTCCAAGCATATGATATGTTCTATGCAAACCGTGCACCTATTTTGCATCAAGGTGAGCACTATCTCCAAACAGACCGAACCGAGCTTCCACCTGAGCCTCTTCATCTAGGAGTACAAACAGGTGCGTCCAAAATGGTTTCTTAGACTATGGTGCATTAGGCACAAACTATGCACCTATCTTGCACCGAAACTAACATTGTCTCCAAACAAACCAAAGCGAGATTCCATATGACACACGTCATCTAGGAGTTCCATTGGGTGCGTCCAAATTGATTTCTTAGACTATGGTACGTTCCATGCAAACTTTGCAACTATCTTGCATCAAGATTAGCACTATATACAAAGAGACCAAATCGAGCCTCCAGTTGAGCCTCTTCAACTACGAGTACTATCGGATGCGTCTAAAATGGTTTCTTAGCCTATCGTGCATTAGGCGTAAATCGTGCACTTATCTTCTACCAAAACTAACATTGTCTCTAAACGAACCGAAGCAAGATTCCATATGACACACATCATCAAGGAGTTATATCAGGTGCATCCAAATTGATTTCTAAGCATATCGTATGTTCCATGCAAACCGTGCATCTATCATGCATCAAGATTAACACTATCTCCAAGAAGACCAAACCGAGCTTTCACTTGAGCCCCTTGACCTAGGAGTACCATCGGGTGCGTCCAAAATGGTTTCTTATCCTATGGCGCATTTGGTGCAAACCATGCACCTATCTTGCACTCAAACTAACACTGTCTCTAAACGGACCGAAGGGAGATTCCATATGACATATGTCATCTAGGAGTTCCATCTAGTGCGTCCAAATTGATTTCTGAGCATATGGTATGTTCCATGCAAATCGTACACCTATCTTGCATCAAGATTAGCACTATCTCTAAAGAGACCGAACCGAGCCTCCACATGAGCCTCTTCACGTAGGAGTACCAACAGGTGCTTCTAAAATGGTTTCTTAGACTTTGGTGCATTAGGCGCAAACCATGCACATATCTTGCACCGAAACTAACACTATTTCTAAACAGACCAAAGTGAGATTCCATATGACACACATCATCAAGGACGGGTGCATCTAAATTGATTTCCAAGCATATGGTATGTTCCATGCAAACTATGCACCTACCTTGCATCAAGGTTAGCACTATCTCCAAACAGACCGAACCGAGCTTCCATTGAGCCTCATCTAGGAGTACAGACTGGTGCGTCAAAAATAGTTTCTTAGACTATAGTGCATTAGGCACAAACTATGCACCTATCTTGCACCGAAACTAACATTGTCTCCAAACAGACCGTAGCGAGATTCCATTTGACACACGTCATCTAGGAGTTCCATTGGGTGTGTCCAAATTGATTTCTTAACATATGGTACGTTCCATGCAAACTATGCAACTATCTTGCAACAAGATTAGCACTATATCCGAACAGAACAAATCAAGCCTCCACTTGAGCCTCTTCAACTACGAGTACCATCGGAAGCGTCTAAAATGGTTTCTTAGCCTATGGTGAATTAGGCGTAAACCGTGCACATATCTTGTACCAAAACAAACATTGTCTCTAAATGAACCGAAGCAAGATTCCATGTGACACACATCATCAAGGAGTTATATCAGGTGCGTCCTAATTGATTTCTGAGCATATCGTATGTTCCATGCAAACCGTGCATCTATCTTGCATCAAGATTAGCATTATCTCCAAACAGACCAAACTGAGCTTTCACTTGAGCCCCTTGACCTAGGAGTACCATCGGCTGCGTCCAAAATGGTTTCTTATCCTATGGTGCATTAGGTGCAAACCGTGCACCTATCTTGCACTGAAATTAACACTGTCTCTAAACAGACCGAAGTGAGATTCCATATGACACATGTCATCTAGGAGTTCCATCTGGTGCATCCAAATTGATTTCTGAGCATATGGTATGTTCCATGCAAATCATGCACCTATCTTGCATCAAGATTAGCACTATCTCTAAACAGACCGAACCGAGCCTCCACTTGAGCCTCTTCACTTAGGAGTACCAACAGGTGCTTCCAAAAGGGTTTCTTAGACTTTGGTGCATTAGGCGCAAACCGTGTACATATCTTGCACTGAAACTAATACTGTTTCTAAGCACACCAAAGAGAGATTCCATATGACACACGTCATCAAGGAGTTCTATCGGGTGTGTCCAAATTATTTTCTAAGCATATGGTACGTTCCATGCAGACCGTGCGTCTATCTTGCATCAAGTGTAGCACTATCTCCAAACAGACCAAACCGAGCTTTCACTTGAGCCCCTTGACCTAGGAGTACCATTGGGTGTGTCCAAAATGGTTTCTTATCCTATGGTGCATTAGGTGCAAACCGTGCACTTATCTTGCACCGAAACTAACATTGTCTTCAAATAGACCGAAGCGTGATTCCATATGACACACGTCAGCTAGGAGTTCCATTGGGTGCGTCCAAATTGATTTCTTAATATATGGTACGTTCCATGCAAACCGTGCACTTATCTTGCATCAAGATTAGCACTATCTCCAAACAAACCGAACCGAGCCTCCACTTGAGCCTCTTCACCTAGGAGTACCAATAGGTGCTTCCAAAATGGTTTCTTAGACTTTGGTGCATTAGGCGCAAACCGTGCACATATCTTGCGCCAAAACTAATACTATCTCTAAGCACACCAAAGCGAGATTCCATATGACACACGTCGACAAGGAGTTCTATCGGGTGTATCCAAATTATTTTCTATGCATATGGTACGTTACAAGCAGACCGTGCATCTATCTTGCATCAAGATTAGCACTATCTCCAAATAGACAAAACCAAGCTTTCACTTGAGCCTTTTACCTAGGAGTACCATCGGTTGCGTCCAAAATGGTTTCTTAGCCTATGCTGCATTATGTGCAAACATTGCACCTATCTTGCACTAAAACTAACACTGTCTCCAAACAGACTGAAGCAATATTTTGTATGACACACGTCATCTAGGAGTTCCATCATGTGCGTCGAGATTGATTTCCAAACATTTGGTATGTTCCATGCAAATCATGCACCTATCTTGCATCAAGATTATCACTATCTCCAAACAGATCGATCGAGCATCCACTTGAGCCCCTTCACCTAGGAGTACCAACAAGTGCATCCAAAATGGTTTCTTAGACTATGGTGCATTAGGTGCCAACTGTGCACCTATCTTGCACCGAAACTAACAATGTCTCCAAATGGACCGAAGCGAAATTCCATATGACACACGTCATCAAGGAGTTCCAGCGAGTGCATCCAAATTGATTTCCAAGCATATGGTATGTTCCATGCAAACCATGAACCTACCTTGCATAAGGATTAGCACTATCTCCAAACTGACCGAACCAAGCTCCCACTTGAGCCTCTTCACCCAGGAGTACCAAATAGTGCGTCCAAAATGGTTTCTTAGACTATGGCGCATTAGGCGCAAACTGTGCACCTATCTTGCACTAAAACTTACAATATCTACAAACGGACCGAAGCAAGATTCCATATGACACACGTCATCTAGGAGTTCCATTGGGTGCGTCCAAATTGATTTCTAAGCATATGGTATGTTCCTTACAAATCATGCACCTATCTTGCATCAAGATTAGCACTATCTCCAAACAGATCAAACCGAGCTTCCACTTGAGCCTCTTCACTGAAGTACCAACAAGTGCTTCCAAAGTGCATTAGGCGCAAACCATGCACATATCTTGCACCGACGCGAACCATGCACCTATCTTGCACCGAAACTAACATTGTCTCTAAACAGACCGAAGTGAGACTCCATATGACACACGTCATATAGGAGTTCCATTGGGTGCGTCCAAATTGATTTCTTAACATATGGTACGTTCCATACAAACTGTGCAACTATCTTGCATCAAGATTAGCACTATATCCGAACTGACCAAATCAAGCCTCCACTTGAGCCTCTTCAACTACGAGTACCATCGGGTGCATCTAAAATGGTTTCTTAGCCTATGGTGCATATGACGTAAACCGTGCACATATCTTCTACCAAAACTAACACTGTCTCTAAACGAACCGAAGCAAGATTCCATATGACACACATCATCAAGGAGTTATATCAGGTGCGTCCTAATTGATTTTTGAGCATATCGTATATTCCATGCAAGCCGTGCATGTATCTTGCATCAAGATTAGCACTATCTTCAAACAGACTAAACCGAGCTTTCACTCGAGACCCTTAACTGAGGAGTACTATCAGGTGCGTCCAAAATGGTTTCTTATCCTATGGTTCAATAGGTGTAAACCGTGCACCTATCTTGCACCGAAACTAACACTGTCTCTAAACTAAGCATATAGTATGTTCCATGCAGACCGTGCATCTATCTTGCATGAAGACTAGCACTATATCCAGATAGACCAAACCGAGCTTTCACATGAGCCTTTTACCTAGGAGTACCATCGGGTGTGTCCAAAATGGTTTCTTAGCCTATGATGCATTATGTGCAAATCTTGCACCTATCTTGCACCGAAACTAACACTGTCTCCAAACATACCGAAGCAAGATTTCGTATGACACACGTCATCTAGGAGTTCCATCATCTGCGTCCAGATTGATTTCCACGCATTTGGTATGATCCATGCAAACAGTGCACCTATCTTGCATCCAGATTAGCACTATCTCCAAACATACCGAACCAAGCCTCCACTTGAGCCTCTTCACCTAGGAGTACCAACATGTACTTCCAAAATGGTTTCTTAGACTTTGGTGCATTGTTCGCAAACCATGTACATATCTTGCACCAAAACTAATACTGTCTCTAAGCACACCAAAGCGAGATTCCATATGACACACGTCATCAAGGAGTTCTGTCGGGTGCATCCAAATTGGTTTCCAAGCATATGGTATGTTCCATGCAAACCAGGCACCTACCTTGCATGGATTAGCACTATCTCCAAACTGACCAAACCAAGCTTCCACTTGAGCCTCTTCACCTAGGAGTTCCAAATAGTGCATCCAAAATGGTTTCTTAGACTATGGTGCATTAGGCACAAATTGTGCACCTATCTTGCACTAAAACTTACAATGTCTACAAACAGACCGAAGCAAGATTCCATATGACACAAGTCATCTAGGAGTTCCATTGGGTGCGTCTAAATTGATTTCTAAGCATATGGTATGTTCCTTGCAAATCATGCACCTATCTTGCATCAAGATTAGCACTATCTCCAAAATAGATCAAACTAAGCTTCCACTTGAGCCTCTTCACCGAAGTACCAATAGGTGCTTCCAAAATGGTTTCTTTAGACTATGGTGCACTAGGCGCAAACCATACACATATCTTGCACCAAAACTAACACTATTTCTAAATAGAACAAAGCGAGGTTCCATATGACACGTCATCAAGGAGTTCTATTGGGTGCATCCAAATTGATTTCTAAGCATATGGTATGTTCCATGCAAACCGTGCACCTATCTTGCATCACGGTTAGCACTATCTCCAAACAGATCGAACCGAGCTTCCACTTGAGCCTCTTCATCTAGGAGTACAAACATGTGTGTCAAAAATGGTTTTTTAGACTATGGTGCATTAGGCACAAACTATGCACCTATCTTGCACGAAAACTAACATTGTCTCCAAACAGACCGAAGCGAGATTCCATATGACACACATCATCTAGGAGTTCCATTGGGTGCGTCCAAATTGATTTCTTAACATATGGTACGTTCTATGCAAACTGTGCAACTATCTTGCATCAAGATTAGCACTATATCCGAACAGACCAAATCGAGCCTCCACTTGAGCCTCTTCAACTACGAGTACCATCAGGTGCGTCTAAAATCGTTTCTTAGCCTATGGTGCATTAGGCGTAAACCGTGCACATATCTTCTACCAAAACTAACACTGTCTCTAAACGAACCGAAGCAAGATTCCATATGACACACATCATCAAGGAGTTATATCAGGTGCGTCCTAATTGATTTCTAAGCATATCGTACGTTCCATGCAATCCGTGCATCTATCTTGCATCAAGAGCAGCACTATCCCCAAAACAGACCAAACTGAGCTTTCACTTGAGCCCCTTGACCTAGGAGTACCATCGGGTGCGTCCAAAATGGTTTCTTATCCTATGGTGCATTAGGTGCAAACCGTGCACCTATCTTGCACTGAAACTAACACTGTCTCTAAAAGGACCGAAGTGAGATTCCAAATGACATATGTCATCTAGGAGCTCCATCTGGTGCGTCCAAATTGATTTCTGAGCATATGGTATGTTCCATGCAAATCGTGCACCTATCTTGCATCAAGATTAGCACTATCTCTAAACAGACCGAACCGAGCCTCCACTTGAGCCCCTTCACCTAGGAGTACCAACAAGTGCGTCCAAAATGGTTTCTTAGACTGTGGTGCATTAGGTGCAAACTATGCACCTATCTTGCACCGAAACTTACAATGTCTTCAATAGGACTGAAGCGAGATTCCATATGACACACGTCATCAAGGAGTTCCATCGGGTGCATCCAAATTGATTTCCAAGCATATGGCATGTTCCATGCAAACCATGCATTAGCACTATCTCCAAACTGAACGAACCAAGCTTCCACTAGAGCCTCTTCACCGAAGTACCAACAGGTGCTTCCACTTGCATCAAGAGTAGCACTATCTCCAAACAGATCAAACCGAGCTTCCACTTGAGCCTCTTCACCGAAGTACCAACAGGTGCTTCCAAAATGGTTTCTTAGACTATGGTGCATTAGGCGCAAACCTTGCACATATCTTGCACCGAAACTAACACTGTTTCTAAACTGACCAAAGCGAGATTCCATATGACACACATCATAAAGGACGGGTGCATCCAAATTGATTTCCAAGCATATGGTTTGTTCCATGCAAACCGTGCACCTATCTTGCATCAAGATTAGCACTATCTACAAACAGACCGAACCGAGCATCCACTTGAGCCTGTTCATCTAGGAGTACAAACAAGTGTGTCAAAATGGTTTCTTAGACTATAGTGCATTAGGGACAAACTATGCACCAATCTTGCACCGAAACTAACATTGTCTCTAAACAGACCGAAGTGAGATTCCATATGACACACGTCATATAGGAGTTCCATTGGGTGCGTCCAAATTGATTTCTTAACATATGGTACGTTCCATGCAAACTATGCAACTATCTTGCATCAAGATTAGCACTATATCCGAACTGACCAAATCAAGCCTCCACTTGAGCCTCTTCAACTACGAGTACCATTGGGTGCGTCTAAAATGGTTTCTTAGCCTATGGTGCATTAGGCATAAACCGTGCACATATCTTCTACCAAAACTAACACTGTCTCTAAATGAACCGAAGTAAGATTCCATATGACACACATCATCAAGGAGTTATATCAGGCGCGTCCTAATTGATTTCTGAGCATATCGTATGTTCCATGCAAACCATGCATCTATCTTGCATAAAGACTAGCACTATCTCCAAACAGACCAAACCGAGCTTTCACTTGAGTCCCTTAACCTAGGAGTACGATCAGGTGTGTCCAAAATGGTTCCTTATCCTATGGTGCATTAGGTGCAAACCGTGGACCTATCTTGCACCGAAACTAACACTGTCTCTAAACGGACTGAAGTGAGATTCCATCTGACACATGTCATCTAGGAGTTCCATCTGGTGTGTCCAAATTGATTTCAAAGCATATGGTATGTTCCATGCAAATCATGCACCTATCTTGTATCAAGATTAGCACTATCTCTAAACAGTCCGAACCGAGCCTCCACTTGAGCCTCTCCACCTAGGAGTACCAACAGGTGCTTTCAAAATGGTTTCTTAGACTTTGGTGCATTAGGCGCAAACCGTGCACATATCTTGCACTGAAACTAATACTATCTCTAAGCACACCAAAGCGAGATTCCATATGACACACGTCATCAAGGAGTTCTATCGGGTGTGTCCAAATTAATTTCAAAGCATATGGTACGTTCCATACAGACCGTGCATCTATCTTGCATCAAGACTAGCACTATCTCCAAATAGACCAAATCGAGCTTTCACTTGAGCCTTTTACCTAGGAGTACCATTTGGTGCGTCAAAAATGGTTTCTTAGCCTATGCTGCATTATGTGCAAACCTTGCACCTATCTTGCACTGAAACTAACACTGTCTCCAAAGAGACCGAAGCAAAATTTCGTATGACACACGTCATCTAGGAGTTCCATCATGTGCGTCTAGATTGATTTCCAAGCATTTGGTATGTTCCATGCAAACCGTGCACCTATCTTGCATCAAGATTAGCACTATCTCCAACAGACCGAACCGAGCATCCACTTGAGCCTCTTCATCTAGGAGTACAAACAGGTGCGTCAAAAATGGTTTCTTAGACTATGGTGCATTAGGCACAAACTATGCACCTATCTTGCACCGAAACTAACATTGTCTCCAAACAGACCGAAGCGAGATTCCATATGACACACGTCATCTTTGAGTTCCATTGGGTACGTCCAAATTGATTTCTTAACATATGGTACGTTCCATGCACATTGTGCAACTATCTTGCATCAAGATTAGCACTATATCCAAATACAACAAATCGAGCCTCCACTTGAGCCTCTTCAACTACGAGTACCATCAGGTGCGTCTAAAATGGTTTCTAAGCCTAAGGTGCATTAGGCGTAAACCGTGCACGTATCTTCTACCAAGCTAACACTGTCTCTAAACGAACCGAAGCAAGATTCCATATGACACACATCATCAAGGAGTTATATCAGGTGCGTCCTAATTGATTTCTGAGCATTTCGTATGTTCCTTGCAGACCGTGCATCTATCTTGTATCAAGATTTGCACTATCTCCAAACAGACCAAATCGAGCTTTCACTTGAGCCCATTGACCTAGGAGTACATCGGGTGCGTCCAAAATGGTTTCTTATCCTATGGTGCATTAGGTGCAAACCGTGCACCTATCTTGCACCGAAACTAATACTGTCTCTAAACGGACTGAAGTGAGATTCTGTCACACCCGGTTTTAAAGAACAAAACCAGGCTAGCCATATGTGTGCCCAGGAAGTCCACACATACAACAACAGAAGCAATAATATCAGAAACAATGTTCTATAGCGGAAATATACTTATAATTAACACTTACATAAAAGTATCACGGAACGGTAACTAATCTTCAGGCTCAATCTTCACAGGGACTGTTGAGTGGGGGTAACATATGCCATGCACTTCTATCCATCCTCTTTGAACTCCTTCATGACTCCATCATCCTTCTGATTAACTCTTACTAGTAGACTGTAGTGGTGGGAAATAGCAAGAGTGAGCACATATCGTACTCAACAAGTCTAACCAGGGGTTCATGAGGCTCAAAAAGCTGACACTGGTTTGACTGCATTTAGCTATTAATAGGGGATAGCATGTTCATAATTAAATAGCAAATGTCAAGGTAGCATAAATAATCCGATAATCACATGATCAAATGTAAGCATGATTAACCCATAGCATAAACGATAATCAAATGAACATAATAACATAATAAGCTCATCATCTTAATGTAGATGTCCCCAAGGCCGCTCCTAACCGTGAGCTCGGCTAGTATACTAGTTTTAACACTCTACAGAGGTTGTACATCTTTACCCATGAGTCATGATTTACCCTTTCGCCCGAGGTAGCTAGTCTCTTAACCCCCTTCCTAGGGAGGTCGGCAGGGATCACTATGAAGCCTTTCAAAAGTTCGTGTAACATGTTAGGGCCGCAAGGTTTCCTTTGCGAGCAGATATAGATACCCCCCTTCCGAATGGCACAATGACGCGCAGCCTATACACATAGGGACAGGGGCTCGCACTATACCCGTGTCGGTTCAGCCCCTCCGCCCTTTCGGGTAACCTCTAACAAGCTAGAAAAGGTCTTCATACTGAGCTAAAGCCAGAGCCATTATAGCCCTCATGGTTGCACTGTTATCCCGGGTGATCACGTACAGACAAGATCTCATATAGTTATTTGTCATTCTTTTATGTTCATTGCACAACTATTAATCATCTTACAAGATCATGGATTATATCAAGCACTAGCACATCTACACCAAATGCATATCAAGTAGGTAGCAAGGAATCCAGGTAACAATCATCTATGATTTTGCTAAGGTCGACAAGGTGAAAGCATGCATATGATATATATGTGTATTTATAAGTGAGTAGGTAACAAGGATGATCCCAAGTTATACTTGCCTTAAACTTGCTCAATTCTCACACCTTGAGCCTTCGGTCATCATCTTCTGATCTTCAACACTCATGGACAGCTCTTCTACTCGCGGATTGTAGCAACCAAGCATATAAACAAACATACAAGCAACCAATAGAAACAACTAAGAACTGTACACCACACAAGAGAAAACAAAAGGCTTGAAAACAACATGCTAAAAAGACGATCATTGCTACGGTTGGTAAAATAGACTTTTATCAAAAGAAATGTATTAAGATAAAAAGAAACAACTATAAGCTTGATTATTTTAAGCGAGAAAAAACATATGAATGACATTTATTTAGATTACTCAACTCTATTTTGGTTTAAAAGCCTGAGTTAGAACTAGTCATGTTTTTATTTATTTATAAATATTGATGTACAAGCAGGTTAGAAGTCTATTTTATTTTATAAAATAAACCATAGGTGAGAACGTCTAATTTGAATTTAATAAAGCTAACAAATTTAATTAACATAATGCAATAGGTAAATATTGGTCATATTGATATTTTTTATGAAAAGCCGAGACTTAAACATATCTTGTTTTTTTTTAATTGCAAAAGCAAGTTGCATCCACGTTATTCCAATTAATATTGTATTAATTCAGAAGACATATCGTAGAGTCAAAACAAATAGAGCTAAAATAACTAAGATATGATGACAATCAATTCAGAGCAAGGATGAACATATGAGTGCTTATGTAGTTAGAAAATTATCCCGAGGATGTATAAAAGAAGAATTTTCTCAGATGGAGAGATAAATAGAGAATGATCATTTATTATGTATGAATGATGTATGTGTGACATCAGCATATACTTCAGTCAATAAAATAATGGATAAGGAGATGTGTGTCTCACCTTTAATCAAATATGACGCTTGTTTCTTGTGTCAAGGCAACGGAAGAAATAGTATCTATAGCCTGCTGCTTACATGTACATGATGGTGAGTTCTGCTTGTGATGCATGGCTAGCGACAGTAACATCCACAGGCGAGTAGCAGCGACGTAGTCGACTAAGCCACTCGGCGACATCAAGAACGGCGGTGGCCAGCACAAACTAGCACAAGGAAACCAAGCAGAGTATGGAGATTATTAGCTTCAATGACAAGACGAGAACGAGCATATCCATGGTGAGGACTTACCCTGCAGGATACTAAACAAAGTAGAACACGCACGCATGCATGGAATCGATATCTGGCTAGCAGGATCGCCGGATGCAAAGAAGCCCGAACAAACTTCTCCATGATCCACGCGCCTGAACGTGGGGGTGCAGCAGCACATGCAGCTTGCTGGTGACGGCGGCACTTCAACCATCGCTAGCTTCCGTGATCGTGGTTGGATCCACTTGCAGCTCGGCGTGTCAGATGAAGGCGGCGATAGTAGTAGAGCTATGAGGATCGAGTCCAGATTTTCAAGGGTTTAGAGAGAGAGGATACATATGAATCGGAGATTGTTATTTATGGATGGGCATGGCATGATTGATACGGAGTCCTTGTTTTACACGGCATATAAATCGTAAATAGATTACAATGAAGAGAACATGGACTTGTTGCTTGCTTTTTTTTAATCTGTGCGTCCTCTCATCAAAGCAAAATGGGCCATGAATCAAAACAAGAGAACAAGTTTGGATCAATGCAAGGGGATTGCAAGAGAATTGTGCAGACCTTGATCCATTAGTTAAAGAAACAAAAAGGCTTGGTGAGAGATGGATTACAGTTAAGATTAATTATTTTCAGAATTAATTAATTTCGTGAATAAAAATAATTGCAGAAAATCTAGAATTGATATTTAAGGTCCGAAAAACACTCCGAAGGCTCCAAAAATTTGGGGACAATTATTAGAGCTATTTTAGAATATGAAGATCACAAGTAAAGTATTTAGAGATTGATTGACAGATGAGGAACTGAACGAAGTGATTTGGGTTAAAAAAAAGATTTTGAGAAACTCGGAATTAAAGCATAGGCTGAAAACAAGGAATTTGATTGTAGAAAAAGATAAAGATATGTTGAACAAGGAGCAAATTTATTTTTCATATATTTTCATGAGCACTCAAATACAAAACTAAATCAATTTTCATCTATTTTGAAAGGAGCAAATTTTAGGGTGTTACAATTCTACCCCACTTAACAGGAATCTCGTCCCGAGATTCGAAGAGACTATAGATAATGATAAAGCAGATCATCAAGGTTATTTTGAGACTTTTGATGAGATATGATTTAGGGATTGAGGATTAACAAAAGTTAATGAAATATCAAAGACTTGTTCTCATGATTCATTTGGGATTAACGACATGAGATCAAAGGATTGAAGATCAGCATAGGTAGAAAAGAAAGATCAAGGAAGGTTAAAGAAAATAGTTAAAGGTTAATCACAGATCTTCGCATTATGAGGTTTAAAGTCAAGGAGTGAAGATAGACAAGAGATAATATAAAAGATAAAGATACATCATCTAGTGCTCAGAATTCTTTTGTTCAAGATTTATGATAAAAGATTATAAATTAGCAAGGATTAATAAGGAGAATGAAGATTGGTTTTTCAAGGTTATTTTGAGCTCTATGATGAGAGATGATAAAATGACTGTAGACTAACAAAAGTTAATTAGAAAATAAAGATCGATGACAAGAAAAATACACTGCAAAGATGAAGTTAACCTTTAGGTCATTACAATATAAGGTAAACGGTCGAGGGATGAAGGCTAAGAAGAGTATAAGAAGATGAAGATTGATGATAGAAAAGATAAACTTTGATATACAATAAAGAGATATATAAGTAGAATAAAATTGATCATTAGATTTTCATGTTTCGAAACTTGAGATACTTAAATGACGGTAGCGGACGCTACCCCACTTAACAAGATTGAGCTACTTCTCAAGACGATCCCTTTTGGGCCTCCTTGAAAACACAAGAACAGAGACGACACACAAGCAACACACCAAACAAGACGAGCACACAACACATCATCAATTCTATACGTGTTTCTTCAACAATGGTGGTCATCATAAAGGGTAGATGAGAGATGATGAAAGGCCATCGAATTTTTAATTAAGCAGTTTTGAAAAGTTAAGTAAAACAAGTAAATAAAGGCCAAGGTGATAAACAGAAATAGCTCAAAGGAAGCTATTCAAGGAGGAGAGACAAAATGACAAGGAGAAATAGTCAAATTAATGGTCAAGGAGGTGGAAAATTAGTTTTATAGCAAATTAGATTTTTCTAATCGACCAGTGCTAACTAGGCATATGTCCTACAGTCAACACTGCTTTGATACCACTCTGTCACACCCGGTTTTAAAGAACAAAACCAGGCTAGCCATATTTGTGCCCAGGAAATCCACACATACAACAACAGAAGCAATAATATCAGAAACAATGTTCTATAGCGGAAATATACTTATAATTAACACTTACATAAAAGTATCACGGAACGGTAACTAATCTTCAGGCTCAATCTTCACAGGGACTGTTGACTGGGGGTAACATATGCCATGCACTTCTATCCATCCTCTTTGAACTCCTTCATGATTCCATCATCCTTCTGATTAACTCTTACTAGTAGACTGTAGTGGTGGGAAATAGCAAGAGTGAGCACATATCGTACTCAACAAGTATAACCAGGGGTTCATGAGGCTCAAAAAGCTGACACTGGTTTGACTGCATTTAGCTTATTAATAGTGGATAGCATGTTCATAATTAAATAGCAAATGTCAAGGTAGCATAAATAATCCGATAATCACATGATCAAATGTAAGCATGATTAACCCATAGCATAAACGATAATCAAATGAACATAATAACATAATAAGCTCATCATCTTAATGTAGATGTCCCCAAGGCCGCTCCTAACCGTGAGCTCGGCTAGTATACTAGTTTTAACACTCTGCAGAGGTTGTACATCTTTACCAATGAGTCATGATTTACCCTTTCGCCCGAGGTAGCTAGTCTCTTAACCCCCTTCCTAGGGAGGTCGGCAGGGATCACTATGAAGCCTTCAAAAAGTTCGTCTAACATGTTAGGGCCGCAAGGTTTCCTTTGCGAGCAGATATAGATGCCCCCCTTCCGAATGGCACAATGACGCGCAGCCTATACACATAGGGACAGGGGCTCGCACTATACCCGTGTCGGTTCAGCCTCTCCGCCCTTTCGGGTAACCTCTAACAAGCTAGAAAAGGTCTTCATACTGAGCTAAAGCCAGAGCCATTATAGCCCTCATGGTTGCACTGTTATCCTGGGTGATCACGTACAGACAAGATCTCATATAGTTATTTGTCATTCTTTTATGTTCATTGCACAACTATTAATCATCTTACAAGATCATGGATTATATCAAGCACTAGCACATCTACACCAAATGCATATCAAGTAGGTAGCAAGGAATCCAGGTAACAATCATCTATGATTTTGCTAAGGTCGACAAGGTGAAAGCATGCATATGATATATATGTGTATTTATAAGTGAGTAGGTAACAAGAATGATCCCAAGTTATACTTGCCTTAAACTTGCTCAATTCTCACACCTTCTGATCTTCAACACTCATGGACAGCTCTTCTACTTGCGGATTGTAGCAACCAAGCATATCAACTAAGAACAGTACACCACACAAGAGAAAACAAAAGGCTTGAAAACAACATGCTAAAAAGACTATCATTGCTACGGTTGGTAAAATAGACTTTTATCAAAAGAAATGTATTAAGATAAAAAGAAACAACTATAAGCTTGATTATTTTAAGCGACAAAAAACATATGAATGACATTTATTTAGATTACTCAACTCTATTTTGGTTTAAAAGCCTGAGTTAGAACTAGTCATGTTTTTATTTATTTATAAATATTGATGTACAAGCAGGTTAGAAGTCTATTTTATTTTATAAAATAAACCATAGGTGGGAACGTCTAATTTGAATTTAATAAAGCTAACAAATTTAATTAACATAATGCAATAGGTAAATATTGGTCATATTGATATTTTTTTATGAAAAGCCGAGACTTAAACATATCTTGTTTTTTTTAATTGCAAAAGCAAGTTGCATCCACGTTATTCCAATTAATATTGTATTAATTCAGAAGACATATCGTAGAGTCAAAACAAATAGAGCTAAAATAACTAAGATATGATGACAATCAATTCAGAGCAAGGATGAACATATGAGTGCTTATGTAGTTAGAAAATTATCCCGAGGATGTATAAAAGAAGAATTTTCTCAGATGGAGAGATAAATAGAGAATGATCATTTATTATGTATGAATGATGTATGTGTGACATCAGCATATACTTCAGTCAATAAAATAATGGATAAGGAGATGTGTGTCTCACCTTTAATCAAATATGACGCTTGTTTCTTGTGTCAAGGCAACGGAAGAAATAGTATCTATAGCCTGCTGCTTACATGTACATGATGGTGAGTTCTACTTGTGATGCATGGCTAGCAACAGCAACATCCACAGGCGAGTAGCAGCGACGTAGTCGACTAAGCCACTCGGCGACATCAAGAACGGCGGTGGCCAGCACAAACTAGCACAAGGAAACCAAGCAGAGTATGGAGATTATTAGCTTCAATGACAAGACGAGAACGAGCATATCCATGGTGAGGACTTACCCTGCAGGATTCTAAACAAAGTAGAACACGCACGCATGCATGGAATCGATATCTGGCTAGCAGGATCGCCGGATGCAAAGAAGCCCGAACAAACTTCTCCATGATCCACGCGCCTGAACGTGGGGGTGCAGCAGCACGTGCAGCTCGCTGGTGACGGCGGCACTTCAACCATCGCTAGCTTCCGTGATCGTGGTTGGATCCACTTGCAGCTCGGCGTGTCAGATGAAGGCGGCGATAGTAGTAGGGCTATGAGGATCGAGTCCAGATTTTCAAGGGTTTAGAGAGAGAGGATACATATGAATCGGAGATTGTTATTTATGGATGGGCATGGCATGACTGATACGGAGTCCTTGTTTTACACGGCATATAAATCGTAAATAGATTACAACGAAGAGAACATGGACTTGTTGCTTGCTTTTTTTTAATCTGTGCGTCCTCTCATCAAAGCAAAATGGGCCATGAATCAAAACAAGAGAACAAGTTTGGATCAATGCAAGGGGATTGCAAGAGAATTGTGCAGACCTTGATCCATTAGTTAAAGAACCAAAAAGGCTTGGTGAGAGATGGATTACAGTTAAGATTAATTATTTTCAGAATTAATTAATTTCATGAATAAAAATAATTGCAGAAAATCTAGAATTGATATTTAAGGTCCGAAAAACACTCCGAAGGCTCCAAAAATTTGGGAAAAATTATTAGAGATATTTTAGAATATGAAGATCACAAGTAAAGTATTTAGAGATTGATTGACAGATGAGGAACTGAACGAAGTGATTTGGGTTAAAAAAAAAGATTTTGAGAAACTCGGAATTAAAGCATAGACTGAAAACAAGGAATTTGATTGTAGAAAAAGATAAAGATATGTTGAACAAGGAGCAAATTTATTTTTCATATATTTTCATGAGCACTCAAATACAAAACTAAATCAATTTTCATCTATTTTGAAAGGAGCAAATTTTAGGGTGTTACAGATTCCATATGACACATGTCATCTAGGAGTTCGATCCGGTGCGTCCAAATTGATTTCTGAGCATATGGTATGTTCCATGCAAATTGTGCACCTTTCTTATATCAAGATTAGCACTATCTCTAAACAGACCGAACCGAGCCTCCACTTGAGCCTCTTCACCTAGGAGTACCAACAGGTGCTTCCAAAATGGTTTCTTAGACTTTGGTGCATTAGGCGCAAACCGTGCACATATCTTGCACCAAAACTAATACTGTCTCTAAGCACGCCAGAGCGAGATTCCATATGACACACGTCATCAAGGAGTTCTATAGGGTGTGTCCAAATTAATTTCTAAGCATATGGTACGTTCCATACAGACCGTGCATCTATCTTGCATCAAGATTAGCACTATCTCCAAATAGACCAAATCGAGCTTTCACTTGAGCCTTTTACCTAGGAGTACCATTGGGTGCGTCCAGAATGGTTTCTTAGCCTATGCTGCATTATGTGCAAACCTTGTACCTATCTTGCACTGAAACTAACACTGTCTCCAAAGAGACCGAAGCAAGATTTCATATGACACACGTCATCTAGGAGTTCCATGTTGTGCGTCTAGATTGATTTCCAAGCATTTGGTATGTTCCATGCAAACCGTGCACCTATCTTGCATCAAGATTAGCACTATCTCCAAACAGACCGAACCGAGCATCCACTTGAGCCCCTTCACCTAGGAGTACCAACAAGTGTGTCCAAAATGGTTTCTTAGGCTATGGTGCATTAGGTGCAAACTGTGCACCTATCTTGCACCGAAACTAACAATGTCTCCAAATGGACCGAAGCGAGATTCCATATGACACACGTCATCAAGGAGTTCCATCGAGTGCATCCAAATTGATTTCCAAGCATATGATATGTTCCATGCAAACCATGCACCTACCTTGCATAATGATTAGTACTATCTCCAAACTGACCGAACCAAGCTTCCACTTGAGCCTCTTCACCTAGGAGTACCAAATAGTGCATCCAAAATGGTTTCTTAGACTATGATGCATTAGGCGCAAACTGTGCACCTATCTTGCACTAAAACTTACAATGTCTACAAACAGACCGAAGCAAGATTCCATATGATACACGTCATCTTGGAGTTCCATTGATTGCGTCCAAATTGATTTCTAAGCATATGGTATGTTCCTTACAAATCATGCACCTATCTTGCATCAAGATTAGCACTATCTCTAAACAGATCAAACCGAGCTTCCACTATAGCCTCTTTACTGAAGTACCAACAGGTGCTTTCAAAATGGTTTCTTAGACTATGGTGCATTAGGCGCAAACCATGCACATATCTTGCACCAAAACTAACACTGTTTGTAAACAAACCAAAGCGAGATTCCATATGACACACGTCATCAACGAGTTCCATCGTGTGCATCCAAATTGATTTCCAAGCATATGGTATGTTCCATGCAAACCGTGCACCTATCTTGCATCAAGATTAGCACTATCTCCAAACAGACCGAACCGAGCATCCACTTGAGCCTCTTCATCTAGGAGTACAAATAGGTGCGTCAAAAATGGTTTCTTAGACTATGGTGCATTAGGCACAAACTATGCACCTATCTTGCACCGAAACTAACATTGTCTCCAAACTCATGATAACTTGGTAAAAGATCATGCTTTTCTCACTAAGAAGATTTCTAATGAAGAAATTAAAACTAGTGAGAGCTCATCACTTGGGTCAAATGATCAATCACATATTGCTACTAACCCTTGTGATGTAGGCAGGAAGCATGTATCCACCTCTTGTGATGATTTATTATCTATGCCATGTGCTTCACATATACATGCTTGTTCTACTTCTATGTCTTGTGAGACTAACATTTTGAAGGAGAACAATGAGCTCAAAAATGAAGTGAAGAATTTGAGCAACAAGTTAGAGAGGTGTTACAACTCAAAAGTCACCTTTGAGCATATATTGAAGACTCAAAGAATCTATGGTGACAAGTGTGGCCTTGGCTTCAAGGAAAAGATGACAAAGGGCAAAAGAAAGCAAGAAAAGAGGATGCTTTCTCACACCATGTGCTATCCGTGTCATGAAGTGGGACACCTTGCAAATGGTTGCCCAAACATTGAGAAGCTCAAGAAGATGAAGGAAGAAGAGAGGCTAAAGCATCTTAAGTGCTTCAAGTGTCGCACTTGGGGTCATCTCACCTCAATGAGCCCAACCAAGCAATTGGTGAAGCATCAAGCGAAGCCTCAACCTAAGCCACAAGTTGAGCAAGAAAAGAAGCCCCAAGCTCAAGTCAAGATCTACCATGTAGATGGTGGTGACATGGGGATGATGAAGAAGAAGACAAGAAGGGGAGGTAGACAATCAAGATCATCAAAAGACCTCTCCCACATCAAATGCTTTGAGTGCAAGAATGATGGACACTTTGCCTCAAAGTGTCCTACCAAGCTTAAGAAGAAGGCTCAAACAACTTTCAAGAGGCAAGGCAATGAGAAGCAACACATGAGCAAGGAAGAAAAGGCTCAATCAAAGAGAAGTTGCTACTTATGCCGGGAAAGGGGACACATGGCTCATTCATGTCCCCTAGGTAATAATTCTAAGCCCATTTCAATCGATGATAATACTATGCTTAGAAAGGATGGTAATGGTACCTCTATGGTTGCTATTGCAAAACATCCCGCTACTCATATTAAGGCTATGCCTAAGTATGTTGCACCTAACTTGAGAGGACCCAAACTAGTTTGGGTACCATCAAAAAGTGGATGATTATTGGTAGGTACCATCGGCATTGGAGGCTTGATTCAATTGATCTTATATTATTCATCATATGATTGAGTCAAGCATTGAAGCTTAGTGCTTATCCTATCCCAATGCCAAGTCAAATAAGTGAAGTCCAAGTACTATAACATACAAGTGCAAATATTCAAGTTGTGGTGATTTATTGGATCATTTGATGGCTTGCAAATACATGAGTTGAAGCTTGCAAATTAGATGATCATGAGCTAACCAAGGTATATATTTGTTGATCACATTCATTTGGGTGCATATGAGTTAATTGAATTGGATATATATGCAATGTTGCTTGCTATAAGGTTTTTGAATGGATAAATGCTTAGTAATCAAGTTTGGATTGATTTGAGTTGAATAAGTTCATAAGATGACACTTAGTAAGTGTATTGAATGGATATATGTCTTGTGAAAGTATTCAATCAAGTTGATTTTAAGTTTGATTCAATTTGATCAAGCTTAGCTCAATTGCTTGAAATCTGTCTAAATATTGAAAATCTGAGCTAGCAGTGATCAAGTCTAAGTTTGAGTGATCAAACCTTATTGGAATGACTTGAAATTTTGGTATGCATGCTGTGCACTTATCATAGAATATGCTGTAGAAATTTCATGAGAATTGAATAAGGGATACTTCGGTTTTGGAGTGGATCTTATCAGCTATAGTGCAGCAGTTTTCAGCATGTAGCAGTGGTGGAAGAATTGAAATCTTGTAGCAATCTAGAAGTCAAATGAAGCTCAAATGTTTACAGCTGCTAGATGACTTAGTAAAGCACATCTCCACCAAATTTCATAGTATTTGGATCTGTACATTATGAGATATGGATATTTCTTTAAAGGGTACAGAATCTGCCAGACAAGTGACAATTATTGGATTGATCTAGAGTCACTTCAAATTGGAAGGTCCTCAAGTTGGAAATATGATTATAAGTGTTTGAGGCACCTAAGTTTGGTTTTGAATTGATCTATAAGCATGAAAAGTAATGAGTACAAGGGCATTTGGTTGTGAAATGTACTTGGTGTACACATTTAGTACTCAAATTGAAGATCAAGATCAAACTCAAGATGAAGATGAAGTTTAAGTTCTAGTAACTATTGGAAACCATTTGGTAGAGAGAAAAGGGCTTAAACAAGTAGAAAGAAAAGGACTTAAAAAGAATTCATGGTTGTTCGTCATATTAAGTCCATCACTTGAATCAAACAATCAAAGGCAATTCAAGTAAGTATCAAGGATGGTTCTTTGGAGAGAGGTCACTTCTCCCTATGTGAGGGGCGTGCCGCCCGAGGAGTGGGTAAACCAAGTATGGTGCTTGGAAGGCTAACATGGAAGTGGTGATCCGAAGGACATTTGAGATGCTTAGTTGAAGCAATCAAAAGGATTGATCAAGAAAGCAAGCAACAACCCAAAAGAGAGCTAGTCATGCTATTTCAAGTGATATTCTTAGTAGTTCTCTCATGCAAGCAATGATCAAAAGAAGAAGCAAGTCAACCACAACAAGATAGTGCACTTAATCATAAAGTGGTTTTCAATTCATATGGGTGAAGATTTGATCTATCAATTGGTATCTATGATTGGTCTTCACCAAGCTTATCAATTGGACTTCACATTGCTTTTGGAGAAATGAATTGGAATCTATGTGACTATCCTCTTCTCCAACATAGCAAAGGTATCATTGTAATGTGCATGATCATTTCATCCCTTACTAGTATGCAGTTAGTGCATATAGTACATGCTTAATAGGATCATGCATGACAAATGAAAAGTTTTAAATTCATAGCCTACCACTATTGCTTGATTGATTAGTTGATCTAGTGGTATGTATATGAGTTTATTCATGAGCTAGTGAACCCAAGTACTTGATCTATTTTGGATTGTTAACAAGTGACAAGTACAACATTGGCAAGATAACCCTTAATAAGAGGTGTGAAGAAGCTTGTCATTGGTTCAAACCGGACTTGAAAGCTTAGGCAAATCAACTTAGTTCAAGTCAACAATTAGAAGCTCATGATGATTAGAGTACAAGAACAAGACAACAATACAAATGGATATCTAAATTCAGATGTTTCTTCAATTGGTATCCAACAATTGGTACTCATGTTGATAGCAAATGTTCAAGATAGCACACAAGTGGTTCCATACTAAAAGATCTTATTGGTAGAAGAATCCCATATGGTATCAGACAAGATATTTCAAATAATATCACATTTATACATATGGTATCTATCATACAAGAAGGTAGTTCCACAAGTGATCCTCAACTTTAAGAGATCATCAAGCAAAGATAAGTTCCCTCACCAACAAAATTGACAAGTGAATGACCCATGCTATGACATAGGGGGAGTGCCCCACCAAATGGTATCAAGGTCAAAGATCCTATGTGGTATCTCAAGAGCATTTCAAGTAATGTCATTCCAACACATATGGTGATGTCCATCAAAATGCAAAATTCAAGCCTCAACCATCTATCCCAATGCAATCCTTTGTCACAATTAGATTCACTCTTTCTCAATTGGTATCAAGATTTAATTGGTATCACATACCTTTTATGGAAATTGATGACAAAGGGGGAGAAGTTGGAACAAAGATATAATCATGGGATAAGTTGGACAACAAAAGATATGTTTCAAAGGGGAAAGATCAAAGATGGACATGGACAAGGGAGCAACATTAAGGAAAAGAGTTGGATCAAAAGTCTTGGACAAGGGAAGCACATAAGTAGGGGGAGCAAGCTCATGCATATTGGTTGTTTGCATTTGATTTGTGCATATTCATATGCTTGCTTGCATTGCATAAGTCTCTAAAAACAATATGCATGCTTGTGTGGTGTATGCTAGTTATAGAACTTGAATGATGATATGATAACTAGCATGCATAGGTTGGTATCTAGACTTATGTTCTTCAAGTAAAGACCAGACCCTTGCTTTTAATGTTGATCTCACGGGGTTTCTAGTGTTTTTGTTGTCTAGCTACTCATGGTGCTAAGGATGGTGTACATTGAATGCTTCAAATGCTATCGATTTTGGTATTGAGCTAAAAAGGTTTACTCTATACACCTTAGCACTTAGTTGGGTTTTATGGTGCTTATCGAAATCTTAACATAGAGCTTAAATGTTGGATAAGTAGCATAAAATCCAAATCAAGTTAGCAATTTACACATGTGTAAAGTGCTAGCTTGAAAAAGCTTAATTTCCATATCTTTGTAGAGTTGTCATCAATTACCAAAAATGGGGAGATTGAAAGGTCCTTGTTTGGTTTTGGTAATTGAGTGACAACTTAGGTGGACTAATACTTTTTATGTGAGATACACAGGAGATTAGTCCACAGGTGATGATGTGATGATGAGCTCATTGCATACGAGACATGACATGGAGTCATGTGACCAAGGTGGAGAAGATCAAGATGAGGCTTGGCTCGATGGACCGGTTGCAAGAGTGAAGGGCAAGTCGGAGGCTTTGAAGCGAGGGACCGCGTGTGACGGTGAAGCTTGAGCAAGACTTGGCGCCGATGGACCGAGGCAACGGTGAAGAGCAAGTGAGGTCAAGATCGATGAACCAATACAGTCACATGATGATATGAAGTGGATCATATCATTTGGTGATTGGCTGGTGCATGTGTTGCATCAACATTGGAGGAGATGGAATGGAAAGCGCAAGGCAAAGGTATAACCTAGGGCTTTTCCATTTCACCGGTCATATGTGTGTAGAGAAGTATATGACCGGATTTAGGATAGATGGCCGTACTATCAAGAGGGGCAAACTTGTTTGCATATCGGTCATCTAGTGCCACTTGAGCGATCTAACTTTGCATACATGTTAGGATCGAGTGGCGTGGCAAGTTTGAGAGTCTAACTCCCTTGAGAAAATGTTTGTGAAAATGCTAACACACGTGCGCTTGGTGGTGTACACTTGGTGGTGTTGGCACATTTACAAAGGAGGTGGAGTTCCTAGGATTGAGAGAGGTGTGGGTTTCTGAGAAAATTAAGTGCATATTTTCTATTGCGCCGGTGGGAATTTTAGAGAAGTCGCGGGAGTGTTTCTCAGTAGGAAACACTCAACGGACGCTTTGCGCGGAGGCACCGGACGCTGGCCTTTAGCGTCCGGTGTGCTGTCGGGTGTAGCAGAGTGCACCGGACGCACCGGAGTGAGTCCGGTGCTCAGCGTCCGGTGCGCGGGCGGTTTGGCGACCCTCTCTGCGCATGAGTCCGGTGAGCACCGGACGCTCAGGGTGCGTCCGGTGGCTTGCGTCGGGTGACCGTGCGAGTTCGCGGAGCTCTCTGCGCACGGGTCCGGTGTGCACCGGACGCGTCCGGTGTGAACTAGTTGAGCGTCCGGTGGTGCTGTGTCAGGCGCGAGCGCGAGGTAGCCGTTGGCGGCAACGGTCGTTTTCAAACGGCTAGTGACATGTGGCCGACGCCTGAGCACCGGACGCTGGGAGTTGAGCGTCCGGTGGCTCCCTGTGAGCGTCCGGTGCCCACGTGTTTTGCCCAGTGAAGGGGCAACGGCTAGTTTAGCCCTTGGGGCTATAAATAGAAGTGGTGGCCGGCCTTGGCAAGTGAGGAGCACCCTTGGGACTTAGTGTCCATGCTTGGGGAGTGCTAGGAAAGCCTCTAACTCACTTGTGCTTGCAAGAGTGCGAATCAATAGCGAGTGAGCGATTCTAGTGCGTTGCATTGAGAGATTGCATCGAGTGGCACTAGGTGTTCGTGTTGCAAGCCGGTGGTGCTTGCTACTCTTGGAGGTTGCCACCTCCTAGACGGCTTGGTGGCTTGTGACTCCGTCGAAGCACGCAAGGAGATTGTGCGGTGCTCCGGAGAAGAGATTGTGAGGGGTACGGTGCTCACCCTGCGGGGATCGCGAAGAGCAACTCTAGTTGAGCAAGACGTGAAGAGCGACAAGTGGTCCGGCCGGGTCAAGTGCTAGAGCTTGTGGTAAGCACTCCACATGGGAGAGTGTGACTTGCGGGTCACCACTAGCAAGAGGACCGGCGGCAACCTTGGAGCTTGTCTCAACGGGGACGTAGCTTGGTGGCAACCAAGTGAACCTCGGGAGAAAATCATCGTGTCAACATTGTTCTTCCCGTTGGTTTGCAAAGTCCCTAACACAAGCTTGTTCTTACTTTCATATACTTGTGCTTGTGTAGTTGCTCTTGTAATTAGTTAGCTTGTGTAGCTTGCTAGTTACCTTCTTGCTTGTGTAGCTAGAAGTAGTTCCCTTGCGTGACTAATTTGGTTTGTGTAACCTTGTTAGTCACATTGCTTAGTTTGTGTAGCTAAGTAATTTGCGCTGTCTAATTTGGCATTGGTTGCCTTGTTATTGAGCTTGCTAGTGAGCTTAGGCTTTGTGCGCTTTGCCTCACTAGTTTGTGTAGGAGCTCCCCTGGTTTGCAAAGTACTAGTTGCATAGGTTTGTGTAACCTTGCTCCTGGAATTGATTAGGTGAGCTCTTGCTAAGGTAGCACCTTGCTTGCTTGTTTAGGATCTTTTCAAGGTGCTAGAGAACTTAGATAGAGGGGTGTAGTCTTGGCTAGACCGATAGTTTTAATTCCGCATTTGTTTTGGTTAGCTGGCGTAATATTTTTTAGAAAGGACTATTCACCCCCCTCTAGTCCACCATCTCGACCGTTCAACTATCACCAAACAGACCAAACCTAGCTTTCACTTGAGCCCATTGACCTAGGAGTACCATCGGGTACGTCCAAAATGGTGTCTTATCCTATGGTGCATTAGGTGCAAACCATGCACCTATTTTGCACCGAAACTAATACTGTCTCTAAACGGACTGAAGTGAGATTCCATATGACACATGTCATCTAGGAGTTTGATCTGGTGCGTCCAAATTGATTTCTGAGCATATGGTATGTTCCATGCAAATTGTGCACCTATCTTGTATCAAGATTAGCACTATCTCTAAACAGACCGAACTGAGCCTCCACTTGAGCCTCTTCACCTAGGAGTACCAACAGGTGCTTCCAAAATGGTTTCTTAGACTTTGGTGCATTAGGCGCAAACCGTGCACATATCTTGCACCGAAACTAATACTGTCTCTAAGCACGCCAAAGCGAGATTCCATATGACACACGTCATCAAGGAGTTCTATAGGGTGTGTCCAAATTAATTTCTAAGCATATGGTACGTTCCATGCAGACCGTGCATCTATCTTGCATCAAGATTAGCACTATCTCACAAATAGACCAAATCGAGCTTTCACTTGAGCTTTTTACCTAGCAGTACCATTGGGTGCGTCCAAAATGGTTTCTTCGCCTATGCTGCATTATGTGCAAACCTTGCACCTATCTTGCACTGAAACTAACACTGTCTCCAAAGAGACCGAAGCAAGATTTCATATGACACACGTCATCTAGGAGTTCCATCATGTGCGTCCAGATTGATTTCCAAGCATTTGGTATGTTCCATGCAAACCGTGCACCTATCTTGCATCAAGATTAGCACTATCTCCAAACAGACCGAACCGAGCATCCACTTGAGCCCCTTCACCTAGGAGTACCAACAAGTGTGTCCAAAATGGTTTCCTAGACTATGGTGCATTATGTGCAAACTGTGCACCTATCTTGCACCGAAACTAACAATGTCTCCAAATGGACTGAAGCGAGATTCCATATGACACACGTCATCAAGGAGTTCCATCGGGTGCATCCAAATTGATTTCCAAGCATATGGTATGTTCCATGCAAACCATGCACCTACCTTGCATAATGATTAGTACTATCTCCAAACTGACCGAACCAAGCTTCCACTTGAGCCTCTTCACCTTGGAGTACCAAATAGTGCATCTAAAATGGTTTCTTAGACTATGGTGCATTAGGCGCAAACTGTGCACCTATCTTGCACTAAAACTTACAATCTCTACAAACAGACCGAAGCAAGATTCCATATGACACACGTCATCTTGGAGTTCCATTGGGTGCGTCCAAATTGATTTCTAAGCATATGGTATGTTCCTTGCAAATCATGCACCTATCTTGCATCAAGATTAGCACTATCTCTAAACAAATCAAACCGAGCTTCCACTTGAGCCTCTTCACTGAAGTACCAACAGGTGCTTTCAAAATGGTTTCTTAGACTATGGTGCATTAGGCGCAAACCATGCACATATCTTGCACCGAAACTAACACTGTTTCTAAACAGACCAAAGCGAGATTCCATATGACACACGTCATGAAGGAGTTCCATCAGGTGCATCCAAATTGATTTCCAAGCATATGGTATGTTCCATGCAAACCGTGCACCTATCTTGCAGATTAGCACTATCTCCAAACAGACCGAACCGAGCATCCACTTGAGCCTCTTCATCTAGGAGTACAAACAGGTGCGTCAAAAATGGTTTCTTAGACTATGGTGCATTAGGCACAAACTATGCACCTATCTTGCACAGAAACTAACATTGTCTCCAAATAGACCGAAGCAAGATGCCATATGACACACGTCATCTAGGAGTTCCATTGGGTGCGTCCAAATTGATTTCTTAACATATGGTACGTTCCATGCACACTGTGCAACTATCTTGCATCAAGATTAGCACTATATCCAAATAGACCAAATCGAGCCTCCACTTGAGCCTCTTCAACTACGAGTACCATCAGGTGCGTCTAAAATGGTTTCTTAGCCTATGGTGCTTTAGGCGTAAACCGTGCACATATCTTCTACCAAGCTAACACTGTCTCTAAACGAACCGAAGCAAGATTCCATATGACACACATCATCAAGGAGTTATATCAGGTGCATCCTAATTGATTTCTGAGCATTTCGTATGTTCCATGCAAACGGTGCATCTATCTTGTATCAAGATTAGCACTATCTCCCAACAGACCAAATCGAGCTTTCACTTGAGCCCATTGACCTAGGAGTACCATTGGGTGCGTCCAAAATGGTTTCTTATCCTATGGTGCATTAGGTGCAAACCGTGCACCTATCTTGCACCGAAACTAATACTGTCTCTAAACAGACCGAAGTGAGATTCCATATGACACATGTCATCTAGGAGTTCGATCTGGTGCGTCCAAATTGATTTCTGAGCATAGGGTATGTTCCAAATTGTGCACCTATCTTGCATCAAGATTTGCACTATCTCTAAACAGACCGAACCGAGCGTCCACTTGAGCCTCTTCACCTAGGAGTACCAACAGGTGCTTCCAAAATGGTTTCTTAGACTTTGGTTTATTAGGCGTAAACCGTGCACATATCTTGCACCGAAACTAATACTGTCTCTAAGAACACCAAAGCGAGATTCCATATGGCACAGTCATCAAAGAGTTCTATTGGGTGTGTTCAAATTAATTTCTAAGCATATGGTATGTTCCATGCAGACCATGCATCTATCTTGCATCAAGATTAGCACTATCTCCAAATAGACCAAACCAAGCTTTCACTTGAGCCTTTTACCTAGGAGTACCATCGGGTGCGTCCAAAATGGTTTGTTAGCCTATGCTGCATTATGTGCAAACCTTGCACCTATCTTGATGTGAACCAAATAGGGTTTTCGCCTGATCTTTCGATGAGAGGCGCTGGATAACTCGATTAGTGAAGTGAAATGACGTTCACGGCCCGACTACAGCCTTCTAAGGCCGTGCCTTAGCAACCGAAACACCGCCTCCAATGGCTGTCACGATCTTGTGGAGCGCAACACCCGGCCACTAGGGCACTCGTCCTGCAAGCAATCGAAGAACCAGCAAGAACAAGTAGAACAAGTACTAAAATACTAGATGTAAATGAAGATTTCAAACTCAATCTCTAATGAAGTGGGGTTTCGAAAACAAGAAGACGGGCGGCTGGATCAGCACACGCGTTTACAAGCAAGTAGCGAAGGCTAAACTTTATCTAATCAAAATCCAACGACCATGGCGACTCTAGAGGGATATAAGTAGATGGATTGACGACCAAAGAGGTGTTGGGGTCGTCCTCCAACCCTAGGACGCGTCCCTAATGGACCCAACTTGATACATGGGCCATCAGCCCAAAATGAGGTGACGCAGCACCCTGGACAGCAAGACCTATCGACGTTAATTGGATCATTGTCGCTGCTGCCTTACAGGTATTGACATGGGACTTGATTCATATGAAAGTATACTTGATAAGCTTTCTAACAAGTCCTGAAGCGCCTGAATCTGAGTCTGTATGCAACCGTGGTAACGGTCACAAGTTGGCGCTTTGCTGCTGTCCGAATCCAGCGAGCGTGAGTCCTTCTCCCTTTCGGTCTTCTCCTTGGTTCCTAATCAAAACAAGAGTGCACGTGTTTCCATTGTCTAAATAAGATGGACATGAGCTTATCAAGGAACTCACTTGATTATTAAGTTGACGAACACGAGCAAGAGTAAGAGGACCAGCTATAGGTTGTGTCGGAGAGGATGTATCGCTGGTGTTGATGTCCTCATCATCCTCCCTTTCTTGCATTTGAGTCGTCCTCGACTCAAGCTCATCTTCCTCACCCAAATAAGGCTTCAAATCTGCAATGTTAAATGTGGGACTAACCCCAAAATCTGCAGGAAGATCAAGCTTATATGCATTCTCATTAATTCGTTGCAGCACATTAAAAGGACCATCAGCTCTAGGCATCAATTTGGATTTTCTCAGTTCTAGAAATCTATCTTTTCGCAAATGCAACCAAACCAAATCTCCAGCTTTTCATTTGTCACCTGCAAGTCGTTATCAAGTCCCTCTGTGTGCAGCTTCACTTTCCTTTCAAAATGTTGTATGATGCCCTTAGTGCGAGGTGTAAGTGGTGTTTCGTTACCATCATCTGCCCCTGGCATGGTTCAAAGACAAAGACAACAAAAAGGCAAGTGAAGAAATAAAAGCCCTACAACTACTAGGATGTAGCTACAGCAAGTCGCTCACACTCAACCTGTAACACAAGTTCTTACCAATTCTTATCTTGCTTGACAGGAGGGGTCGTCTGCCAACAAGTGTACAGCAATGGACGAAGTGTATCGGTGCTGCAGCACAAGACCTGTCAAGCTGTAGAGTATGTGGAGCTATAGGTGGGCTGAAACAAGGAACGAACTAGCACCACGTTAGTTATAAAAGCGAGCTGAATAAGCGTTCTACGATGGTCTGTGCTAGTCCTAGGCTAGACCGTGCTAGAGACACGAGCCTGGACACAAAGGAAAAACACAGCACACCACTAGAAACAAAATGAGTAGCCCTACTGGAAACAAAAGGAACAACAATCCCCTTTTTTTGATTTTTTTTCTTTTTTCTTTCTTTCTTTCTTTCTTTTTTTTTATTTTTTTCTTTCTCTTTTCTTTTTTTTGGGAACCTCAAACCCTGATTATATAAACAAAATAGTACAAAATATCACTTCACCACTCTCACCCTCTCACTAGAGTAAGGCTGAACCTCAAAATTCAATATATCTAGCACAAGTATGAAGTGCTATCTTTCCTTTTGGATCACGTTGATGGAAACGTAGAATAGACCAACAAGTGGCTGCACCTATTATCAAGATCTACTCAAATTCCAACCCACAATAGATTGGACGCAGTTGTGACTAGATGGTGACAAGAACTCAAAACTCTAAAGGACTAAACTAAAACCAGCACTGGAAACGACCGAAGCAAAACACTCATTCAACCAGCCCTAACTAAGTAGTACTAGCCACGGCACAAAGGATTTATAGGATTATGGAAAACAAATCTGCTATATTTTTTGGCTTTTTTTGGACTATAGGAAAAACAAACAGGAAGAATTGGAAATCTCTCACCGATAAACCATGCTCTGATTACCAACTGATGTGAACCCACTAGGGTTTTCGCCTGATCTTTCAATGAGAGGCGCTGGATAACTCGATTAGTGAATGGAGATGACGTTCACGGCCCGACTACAGCCTTCTAAGGCCGCGCCTTAGCAACCGATACACCACCTCCAATGGCTGTCACGATCTTGTGGAGCGCAACACCCGGCCACTAGGGCACTCGTCCTGCAAGCAATCGAAGAACCAGCAAGAACAAGTAGAACAAGTACTAAAATACTAGATGTAAATGAAGGTTTCAAACTCAATCTCTAATGAAGTGGGGTTTCGAAAACAAGAAGACGGGCGGCTGGATCAGCACGCGCGTTTACAAGCAAGTAGCGAAGGCTAAACTTTATCTAATCAAAACCCAATGACCATGGCGACTCTAGAGGGATATAAGTAGATGGATTGACGACCAAAGAGGTGTTGGGGTCGTCCTCCAACCCTAGGACGCGTCCCTAATGGACCCAACTTGATACATGGGCCATCAGCCCAAAATGAGGTGACGCAGCACCCTGGACAGCAAGACCTATCGACGGTAATTGTATCATTGTCGCTGCTGCCGTACAGGTATTGACATGGGACTTGATTCATATGAAAGTATACTTGATAAGCTTTCCAACAAGTCCTGAAGCGCCTGAATCCGAGTCCGTATGCAACCGTGGTAACGGTCACAATTTGGCGCTTTGCTGCTGTCCGAATCCAGCGAGCGTGAGTCCTTCTCCCTTTCGGTCTTCTCCTTGGTTCCTAATCAAAACAAGAGTGCACGTGTTTCCATTGTCTAAATAAGATGGACATGAGCTTATCAAGGAACTCACTTGATTATTAAGTTGACGAACACGAGCAAGAGTAAGAGGACCAGCTATAGGTTGTGTCGGAGAGGATGTATCGCTGGTGTTGATGTCCTCATCATATCTTGCACTTACTAACACTGTCTCCAAACAGACCAAAGCAAGATTTTGTATGACACACGACATCATGCTGCAATATGTGCAAACCTTGCACTTATCTTGCACCGAAACTAACACTGTCTCCATATAGACCGAAGCAAGATTTCGTATGACACATGTCATCTAGGAGTTCCATCATGTGCGTCCAGATTGATTTCCAAGCATTTGGTATGTTCCATGCAAACTGTGCACCTATCTTGCATTAAGATTAGCACTAACTGCAAACAAACCGAACCGAGCATCCACTTGAGCTCCTTCACCCAGGAGTACCAACAAGTGCGTCCAAAATGGTTTCTTAGACTATGGTGCATTAGGTGCAAACTGTGCACCTAACTTGCACTGAAACTAACAATATCTCCAAATGGACCATAGCGAGATTCCACATGACACACGTCATCAAGGAGTTCCATTGGGTGCATCCAAATTTATTTCCAAGCATATGATATGTTACATGCAAACCATGCACCTACCTTGCATAAGGATTAGCACTATCTCCAAACTGACCGAACCAAGCTAGCCTCTTCACCCAGGAGTACCAAATAGTGCGTCCAAAATGGTTTCTTAGAATATGGTGCATTAGGCGCAAATTGTGCACCAATCTTGCACTAAAACTTACAATGTCTATGAACAAAGCAAAGCAAGATTCCATATGACACATGTCATCTAGGAGTTCAATGGGTGCGTCCAAATTGATTTTTAAACATATGGTATGTTTCTTGCAAATCATGCACCTATCTTGCATCAAGATTAGCACTATTTGATAACAGATCAAAGCGAGCTTCCACTTGAGCCTCTTCATCTTGGAGTACAAACAGTTGCGTCAAAAATGGTTTCTTAGACTATGGTGCATTAGGCACAAATTATGCACCTATCTTGCACCGAAACTAACATTATCTCCAAACAGACCGAAACAAGATTCCATATGACACACGTCATCTAGGAGTGCCATTGGGTGCGTCCAAATTGTTATCTTATCATATGGTACGTTCCATGCAAACTGTGCAACTATCTTACATCAAGATTAGCACTATATCTGAACAGACCAAATCAAGCCTCCACTTGAGCCTCTTCAACTACGAGTACCATCGGATGCGTCTAAAATGGTTTCTTAGTCTATGGTGCATTAGGCGTAAACCGTGCACATGTCTTCTACCAAAACTAACACTGTCTCTAAATGAACCGATGCAAGATTCCATATGACACACATCATCAAGGAGTTATATCAGATACATCCTAATTGATTTCTGACCATATCGTATGTTCCATGCAAATCGTGCATCTATCTTGCATCAAGATTAGTACTATCTCCAAATAGACCAATCTGAGCTTTCACTTGAGCCCCTTGACCTAGGAGTACCATCGGGTGCGTCCAAAATGGTTTCTTATCCTATGGTGCATTAGGTGCAAAAAGTGCACCTATCTTGCACCGAAACTAACACTGTCTCTAAAGGAACCGAAGTGAGATTCCATATGACACATGTCATCTAGGAGTTCCATCTGGTGCATCCAAATTGATTTCTGAGCATATGGTATGTTACATGCAAATCGTGCACCTATCTTGCATCAAGATTAGCACTATCTCTAAACAGACCGAACCGAGCCTCCACTTGAGCCTCTTCACCTAGGAGTACCAACAGGTGCTTCCAAAATGGTTTCTTAGACTTTGGTGCATTAGGAGCAAACCGTGCATATATCTTGCACCAAAACTAATACTGTCTCTAAGCACACCAAAGCGAGATTCCATATGACACACGTCATCAAGGAGTTCTATCGGGTGTGTCCAAATTAATTTCTAAGCATATGGTACGTTCCATGCAGACCGTGCATCTATCTTATATCAAGATTAGAACTATCTCCAAACAGATCAAACCGAGCTTCCACTTGAGCCTCTTCACCGAAGTACCAACAGGTGCTTCCAAAATGGTTTCTTAGACTATGGTGCATTAGGCGCAAACCATGCACATATCTTGCACTGAAACTAACACTGTTTCTAAACCGATGAAAGCGAGATTCCATATGACACACATCATCAAGGAGTTCCATCGGGTGCATCCAAATTGATTTCCCAGCACATGGTATGTTCCATGCAAACCGTGCACCTATCTTGCATCAAGATTAGCACTATCTCAAAACAGACCGAACCGAGGGGCAACAATATGAAACTGGTATAGTCCCTCCCGCTGAGTTTACTAGCATATGGGTTTTCATGGCAACTAGTGGAATGCTATGAACTCTAACAAATGCTTGTGATATGAATTTATGTGAAGCTCCAGAATCAAATAAAACTGTAGCGGGGATAGAGTTGATACTGAACGTACCCATCATAATCTCTGGTCCCTCTTGTACTGTATCTGCAGCCACATGGTTCACATTTGCTCCATGAGAATTAGACTTTTGATTGTTGTTCTGCTGGTTGAATCTCTCCGGGCAATCATATGACATATGACCTTCTTTTCCACAGCGAAAACACCTAGTAGGGGTATTGGGAGCACTTCTCTTCATAGAGGTGGCATTTGAATTTCCTGAGCGGTGAATCTGCTGACTACTATGTTGTTGATTAGGATTACGCTGAGGTTGTTGGTTGCGATCCCATTGACCAACCGGTCCCTGGTACCTCTGTTGATCGCCCTGCTGAGAATTGAAACGTTGGCGGTTGTTGCCTCCAGAACCTTGTGCCAGCATCCTTGATGTGAACCCACTAAGGTTTTCGCCTGATCTTTCGATGAGAGGCGCTGGATAACTCGATTAGTGAATGGAGATGACGTTCACGGCCCGACTACAGCCTTCTAAGGCCGCGCCTTAGCAACCGATACACCGCCTCCAATGGCTGACACGATCTTGTGGAGCGCAACACCCGGCCACTAGGGCACTCGTCCTGCAAGCAATCGAAGAACCAGCAAGAACAAGTAGAACAAGTACTAAATTACTAGATGTAAATGAAGGTTTCAAACTCAATCTCTAATGAAGTGGGGTTTCGAAAACAAGAAGACGGGCGGCTGGATCAGCACGCGCGTTTACAAGCAAGTAGCGAAGGCTAAACTTTATCTAATCAAAACCCAGTTGTTCATGGCGGCTCTAGATGTAAATAAATAGAGGGTAGGATGACCAAAGGGGTGCTAGAGTCATCCTCCAACCCTAGGACGCGTCCCTAATGGACTCAACTTGATACATGGGCCATTGGTCCAAAATAGGGTGACGCAGCACCAAAACAGAAAAAGGTGTCGGCACAAAAACAAGGACTGCGCCCGACTCATAAGCTGCATAGATATGTGGTTGGACCCATTGGAAAGTAGACTTCATGAGATTTCCAACAAGTATAGGAACGTCCCAGTTGGAGTCTATATGACGCCGTGGTGATCCATACAAGTTAGAGTTATTTTCCAGTCCGAATCCAACTCCCAAAACGTGTTGGGTTTGGACTCTTTGTTTCCTTGCTTTAGAAGCGACGTGGTAACTTGATAGAGGATGTTGTGGAGGCTTGGACCTGATCTCCAATCACCTTTGTTAAGTTATCACTCTTCCCATATGCAATCAGCCCTTGAAGTTGGTGTTGCCTCAAATTCTGAATGCAGTTGAACCTTCCCTTGCTGATCTTGTCCATTATTCCTGAGCAACACGAAAGTACACGTGTCTCCATTGTCTAAATATGATTGACAAGAGTTTAAAACTGAACTTACTTGAAGGTTGAGTTGACGGGCACGAGCACGAGTAAGAGGACCAGCTATAGGTTGTGTCGGAGAGGATGTAGGACCAGCTATAGGTTGTGTCGGAGATGTAGGACCAGCTATAGGTTGTGTCGGAGAGGATGTAGGAGAGGATGTATCGCTGGTGTTGATGTCCTCATCATCCTCCCTTTCTTGCATTTGAGTCGTCCTCGACTCAAGCTCATCTTCCTCACCCAAATAAGGCTTCAAATCTGCAATGTTAAATGTGGGACTAACCCCAAAATCTGCAGGAAGATCAAGCTTATATGCATTCTCATTAATTCGTTGCAGCACTTTAAAAGGACCATCAGCTCTAGGCATCAATTTGGATTTTCTCAGTTCTGGAAATCTATCTTTTCGCAAATGCAACCAAACCAAATCCCTAGGTTCCAGAATCAATTGCTTTCTACCTTTATCTCCCAATTTCATACGAATCTGGTGGTACCCACTACGTAAATCAACTTTTGAAAACACAACAGCACCACTCAGTTCATCTAGCATATCATCTAATCGTGGAATAGGGTGTCGATATCGAATGGTGATATTATTAATAGCTCTACAATCAACACACATACGCCATGTTCCATCTTTCTTAGGCACTAAAATTACTGGAACAGCACAAGGACTAAGAGATTCTCGGACATAACCTTTGTCTAGTAGTTCTTGCACTTGTCGCTGAATTTCCTTTGTTTTCTCCGGGTTCATCCTGTATGGTGCACGATTTGGCAAAATTGCTCCAGGAATAAGATCAATTTGGTGCTCAATCCCGCGTAGTGGAGGCAGCCCCGCTGGTACCTCACTTGGAAACACATCAGAATACTCCTGCAAAACGTTAGCAACAGCAGGGGGCAAAGAACATTGCATATCCTCAATTGAAATCAAAGCATCCTTGCATATCAAAGCATAAGCAACAGAAGTGGATGCATTGAACTCATTAATATCTGATTTGGTAGCTATCATACAACGTTCTTTCAGTTTTATCTCATCTTTGTTACCAATTACAGATTTATCATTTTTATTGCTCTTGCTCTTTGCTTTAGTAGCCCTAGCAACATCAGTTTGCATAATAGTTTCAGGGGACATAGGATGCAACACAATTTTGCGATCATGGTATAGAAAAGAATACTGATTTGATCTACCATGATGCATAGAATCTCTATCAAATTGCCAAGGTCTACCTAGCAGAATGTTACAAGCTTGCATAGGCACAACATCACATTCAACAATATCTTCGTAGGATCCGATGGAAAAATTAATTCTCATAAGTCTAGTTACCTTTGCCTTACCACTGTTGTTCAGCCATTGGATGTAGTAGAGATGCGGGTGTGGTTTGGTGTTGAGGGCAAGCTTCTGCACCATATCGCTGCTTGCCAAGTTGTTGCAGCTACCTCCATCAATGATCATGCGACAAGAACACTCTTTGATGACACATTTTGTTTGGAATAAAATGTGTCGCTGATTTTGTTCCGCCATCTCCATTTGTGCACTAAGCACTCGCTGCACAATCAAGCTCTCATAGTGGTCCGCTTCACCTGCATTAATATGTTCTTCTATTTGATCTTCATTACCTGCATGGTCAGTCGCAAGCAGTGCAAGTGTATCCTCATCAAAATCACTAGCAGATGAGTACTCACCATCATCCCTGACAATCATAACTCGCTTGTTTGGCCAGTCACGCATCATGTGCCCATATCCCTTGCACCGATGACATTGTATGTTGCTTGTTCTACCCGTCGATGCCACGGATGAAGTACTCGCAGTAAGCTTTTGCATTGTCTTCGCAACTGAATTGGTGGGGGCAGCTCGAGCCTTGTCACTAGATGATGGAGTAGAAATACGTGTAGATGGAGTTGAAGCCATGTGTTGCTGCCATGAATTAGCCTTCCCTGCAGAAATATTACTCCTTGCGCTAGCACGTCGTCCCTGCACTTCCCTTTCAGCTTTACAAGCAAGATGAAACAAACGGGTTACATTATTGTATTATTTGTAAGCGAGGATGTCCTGAATTTCCCGATTTAACCCACCCAAAAATCTAGCCATAGCCGGTTCCTCATCCTCCTCTAGGTTACAACGCAACATACCCGTTTGTAATTCCTGATAATATTCTTCTACACTTTTAGCACCTTGTCTTAACTGCTGCAACTTATTTATCATATCACGCGCATAGTAAGATGGAACAAATCTAGCTCTCATGGCCCTTTTCAGCGCATCCCAAGTTCTAGGTAAGTTATTAGGATTTTTCTTTCCATATTCTATCCACCAAACAGAAGCAAAATCTGTAAACTCACTAGTAGCAGCCCTAACACGTGTAGTCTCAGGAAATTCATGACATGCAAACTTTTGATCAACAGCAATCTCCCAAGTGATGTAAGCATCAGGGTCATATTTACCATCAAAAGGAGGTATCTTAAATTTAATCTTACTGAAAGCATCATCATTATTGTGTACCTCGCGTCGGCGGTTGCCACCCATACCTCTACGGTTGTGACGAAGGCGACGTCGATCACGAGTGTCTTGATCATCATGTTCAGTATCACCAGTGTAGTCATCTTCATGACTACCGTGCTCTCGATCTCCCTCCTTTTCTTCTTTATGCTTCTCTTTATCTTCGGTGTGGAAATCATCAAATCGCCTTAGGAGAGCAGCAAGGCTTTTGTCCACACTAGCAACGGATTCCTCCAAATTTGTGAGCTTGTTGTTTGTGGCAATCTGCGTAGCCTCCAACTGCCCCAGCTTTTCATTTGTCACCTGCAAGTCGTTATCAAGTCCCTCTGTGTGCAGCTTCACTTTCCTTTCAAAATATTGTATGATGCCCTTAGTGCGAGGTGTATGTGGTGTTTCGTTACCATCATCTGCCCCTGGCATGGTTCAAAGACAAAGACAACAAAAAGGCAAGTGAAGAAATAAAAGCCCTACAACTACTAGGATGTAGCTACAGCAAGTCGCTCACACTCAACCTGTAACACAAGTTCTTACCAATTCTTACCTTGCTTGACAGGAGGGGTCGTCTGCCAACAAGTGTACAACAATGGACGAAGTGTATCGGTGCTGCAGCACAAGACCTGTCAAGCTGTAGAGTATGTAGAGCTATAGGTGGGCTGAAACAAGGAACGAACTAGCACCACGTTAGTTATAAAAGCGAGCTGAATAAGCGTTTGACGATGGTACTGTGCTGGTCCTAGGCTAGACCGTGCTAGAGACGCGAGCCTGGACACAAAGGGAAAACACAGCACACCACTAGAAACAAAATGAGTAGCCCTACTGGAAACAAAAGGAACAACAATCCCCTTTTTTTGATTTTTTTCTTTTTTTCTTTCTTTCTTTTTTTTATTTTTTTTCTTTCTCTTTTCTTTTTTTTGGGGAACCTCAAAACCTGATTATATAAACAAAATAGTATAAAATATCACTTCACCACTCTCACCCTCTCACTAGAGTAAGGCTGAACCTCAAAATTCAATATATCTAGCACAAGTATGAAGTGCTATCTTTCCTTTTGGATCACGTTGATGGAAATGCAGAATAGACCAACAAGTGGCTGCACCTATTATCAAGATCTACTCAAATTCCAGCCCACAATAGATTGGACGCAGTTGTGACTAGATGGTGACAAGAACTCAAAACTCTAAAGGACTAAACTAAAACCAGCACTGGACACGACCGAAGCAAACACTCATTCAACCAGCCCTAACTAAGTAGTACTAGCCACGACACAAAGGATTTATAGGATTATGGAAAACAAATCTGCTATATTTTTTGTCTTTTTTTTTGGACTATAGGAAAAACAAACACGAAGAATTGGAAATCTCTCACCGATAAACCTTGCTCTGATTACCAACTGATGTGAACCCACTAGAGCTTTCGCCTGATCTTTCGATGAGAGGCGCTGGATAACTCGATTAGTGAATGGAGATGACGTTCGCGGCCCGACTACAGCCTTCTAAGGCCGCGCCTTAGCAACCGATACACCGCCTCCAATGGCTGTCACGATCTTGTGGAGCGCAACACCCGGCCACTAGGGCACTCGTCCTGCAAGCAATCGAAGAACCAGCAAGAACAAGTAGAACAAGTACTAAATTACTAGATGTAAATGAAGGTTTCAAACTCAATCTCTAATGAAGTGGGGTTTCGAAAACAAGAAGACGGGCGGCTGGATCAGCACGCGCGTTTACAAGCAAGTAGCGAAGGCTAAACTTTATCTAATCAAAACCCAGTTGTTCATGGCGGCTCTAGATGTAAATAAATAGAGGGTAGGACGACCAAAGGGGTGCTAGAGTCATCCTCCAATCCTAGGACGCGTCCCTAATGGACTCAACTTGATACATGGGCCATTGGTCCAAAATAGGGTGACGCAGCACCAAAACAGAAAAAGGTGTCGGCACAAAAACAAGGACTGTGCCCGACTCATAAGCTGCATAGATATGTGGTTGGATCCATTGGAAAGTAGACTTCATGAGCTTTCCAACAAGTATAGGAACGTCCCAGTTGGAGTCCATATGACGCCGTGGTGATCCATACAAGTTATAGTTATTTTCCAGTCCGAATCCAACTCCCAAAACGTGTTGGGTTTGGACTCTTTGTTTCCTTGCTTTAGAAGCGACGTGGTAACTTGATAGAGGATGTTGTGGAGGCTTGGACCTGATCTCCAATCACCTTTGTTAAGTTATCACTCTTCCAATATGTAATCAGCCCTTGAAGTTGGTGTTGCCTCAAATTCTGAATGCAGTTGAACCTTCCCTTGCTGATCTTGTCCATTATTCCTGAGCAACACGAAAGTACACGTGTCTCCATTGTCTAAATATGATTGACAAGATTTTAAAACTGAACTTACTTGAAGGTTGAGTTGACGGGCATGAGCACGAGTAAGAGGACCAGCTATAGGTTGTGTCGGAGAGGATGTAGGACCAGCTATAGGTTGTGTCGGAGATGTAGGACCAGCTATAGGTTGTGTCGGAGAGGATGTAGGAGAGGATGTATCGCTGGTGTTGATGTCCTCATCAATCCTCCTCTTCTTATCTTGACCTTTACGCATGTTATCCAACACAATAGCACGGTTTACCAGAGCCTAGAAAGTAGGGTAGGTATTTCCAGCCAACTGCAACCTAAGTTCATAGTAAAGACCTTTCATGAAGAGACGTAGTTTGTCAGCATCTTCTCTAACTTCGTTTGGGGCATAGCGAGCCAGTTGCTCAAACATGTCATGATACTCAGCCACAGTCATAGAACCCATTCTGAGAGATCTGAATTCTTCTTGCTTGAGCTCCATCATTCCTTCATTTATATGTCAAGCTCTGAAGACTCTACAGAATTCCAGCCATGTGACAGGAGGAGTATTGTTGGGACGAGCAGCTTGATACGATTTCCACCATGTCTGAGCTGCCCCCTGAAGCTGCCCAGAAGCATACAATACCTTCTCCAAGTCATTGCACTGTGCTATGTTCAGTTGCCTCTCCACAACATGTAACCAATCATCTGCCTCCATAGGATCAGCTGAGTGTGTAAATACTGGAGGTCTTCCCTTCATAAATTCGCCACGCTTATCTCTCACATGAACATGTGGTGGTGGTGGTGGAGGTTGCTGTTGTAGGTGCTGCATGAAAACGTGCATCATCTCATTCTGAGTCTGCATGAGCTCTTCCACGGTAATTGGATCATTGGCACCCATGCCATGGCCTCTGCCTCTGCCTCTTCCTCTAGCTGCCATCTGCATTCCAAGGTATAGAATTCATGTCTTAGTAATGTCCAGCATGACAATTACAAGAGTTAACGGAATCTGAAATTTTCTGGGCAACATCCAACATGAGCAGATCAGAAAATCATTAATATCTCGAGTTCTAAAATTCAAAAGGATACGTGCTATACACTGTTGGAAAGATAAAGGAGTTATCTACAACTTTCATTTGGACCATATTAACAGATTCTGTCGTTGAATTAGTCAAAACTGAGCATAACCAAAACTGTTCCAGAATTCCAGACTGCACAGAAACTTCAACTTTAAACAGCCATAACTCACAGCTCATAACAGATAATAGTGTCATTCTTGAGGCATTGGAAAGATATGAAAGTCTACTTGTTCCCAGAAAAATTTGATGAACATTGCATGAAAAGATTTTGAATTACACCAGATTGATTGCAGACCGCTCCAAAAATAGCAAGGACAGAAACAGGATTTTAACCAAACACAACTATTTAGTTCATTAATCCTTATGCCTTAGGCCTATAAACTAAATGAAATTGTAGAGAAACTCCACAAGATCATTACACTCATTACAAAAATCCAAATCAAGCATAAGCATAATAACAAACCAAACCAAGCATCAAAAGTTCACACTTCAAGCATTGACTCAACTTGCGGTACTAACATTCTCTTCCTATTAAGGGCAAAGATCCTAAAACACCTATTTCAATGACGCTAGAAATTGGTAAGACAAGGTTCTACAAGCATATCAAGCAAGGAGTGGGGATGAGAACAAGTCTTTAAAATAAGCAACAAGGTGAAGATGAATAGCAATGGAAAGGATATAGTATAGGAGAAAATATCAAGGTTCATAGAACAAGGATTTATAGGAATTTCAAAATCTTAAGACGGCCCATTTCTAACTAGGCTTGCGTCCGATAGTCAACAAAGCTTTGATACAAATCTGTCACACCCATATTTTAAGAACAAAATAGGATGCATAAAATACTCATATGTGCCCTAGAAACAGTCGCACACATAAGTAGACAAATCTCAAATGTACCATTGCAGTGTTTATTACATAGCGGAACATAATAAATCACATAGTCTTGTACAAAAAAATGATAATAAGATAAAACAACGCTCTCGACGGAAGCACCACACAGGGACACTGTTGACTGGTTGACTCCAAACCTAATACTCATAGCGATAGTCCTCATTCCAATCATCATCATTAGCATAACCTGGGGTGTTGGGAAATTGCAAGAGTGAGCACATATCGTACTCAACAAGTATAACCAGGGGTTCATGAGGCTCAAAATAGCTGACACTGGTTTGACTGCATTTAGCTTTTAATAGTGGATAGCATATTCATAATTAATTAGCAAATGTCAAGGTAGCATAAATAATCCATTAATCACATGATCAAGTGTAAGCATAATTAATCTCATAGCATAAACGATAATCAAATGAACATAACAACTTAACAAGCTCATCGTCGTCGCAGCAAGAACCCCCAAGGCCGCTCATGACCGTGAGCACGGCTAGTATATGAAAACTGTGCAACTATCTTCCATCAAGATTAGCACTATATCCAAACAGACCAAATCGAGCCTCCTCTTGAGCCTCTTCAACTACGAGTACCATCGGGTGCGTCTAAAATAGTTTCTAAGCCTATGGTGCATTAGGCGTAAACCGTGCACATATCTTCTACCAAGCTAACACTGTCTCTAAATGAACCGAACCAAGATTCCATATGACACACATCATCAAGGGTTATATCAGATGCATCCTAATTGATTTCTGACCATATCGTATGTTCCATGCAAACCGTGCATCTATCTTGCATCAAGATTAGCACTATCTCCAAATAGACCAATCTGAGCTTTCACTTGAGCCCCTTGACCTAGGAGTACCATCGGGTGCGTCCAAAATGGTTTCTTATCCTATGGTGCATTAGGTGAAAACCGTGCACCTATCTTACACCGAAACTAACACTGTCTCTAAACAGACCGAAGTGAGATTCCAGATGACACATGTCATCTAGGAGTTCCATCTGGTGCATCCAAATTGATTTTTGAGCATATCGTAAGTTCCATGCAAATCGTGCACCTATCTTGCATCAAGATTAGCACTATCTCTAAACAGACCGAACCGAGCCTAAACTTGAGCCTCTTCACCTAGGAGTACGTTCCATTCAAACTGTGCAACTATCTTGCATCAAGATTAGCACTATATCCAAACAGACCAAATCAAGCCTCCTCTTGAGCCTCTTCAACTATGAGTACCATCGGGTGCATCTAAAATGGTTTCTTCGCCTATGCTGCATTAGGCGTAAACCGTGCACATATCTTCTACCAAGCTAACACTGTCTCTAAACGAACCGAAGCAAGATTCCATATGACACACATCATCAAGGAGTTATATCAGGTGCGTCCTAATTGATTTCTGAGAATATTGTATGTTCCATGCAAACTGTGCATCTATCTTGCATCCAGATTAGCACTATCTCCAAACAGACCGAACCGAGCTTTCACTTTAGCCCCTTGACCTAGGAGTACCATTGGGTGTGTCCAAAATGGTTTCTTATCCTGTGGTGCATTAGGTGCAGACCGTGCACCTATCTTGCACCGAAACTAACATTGTCTCCAAATAGACCGAAGCGAGATTCCATATGACACACGTCATCTAGGAGTTCCATTGGGTGCGTCCAAATTGATTTCTTAACATATGGTACGTTCCTTGCAAACTGTGCAACTATATTGCATCAAGATTAGAACTATCTCTAAACAGACCAAACTAAGCCTCCACTTGAGCCTCTTCACCTAGCAGTACCAACAGGTGCTTCCAAAATGGTTTCTTAGACTTTGGTGCATTAGGCGCAAACCGTGCACTTATCTTCTACCAAAACTAATACAGTCTCTAAGCATACCAAAGCGAGATTCCATATGACACACGTCATCAAGGAGTTCTATCAGGTGTGTCCAAATTAATTTCTAAGCATATGGTACGTTCCATGCAGACCGTGCATCTATCTTGCATCAAGATTAGCACTATCTCCAAATACACCAAACCGAGCGTTCACTTGAGCCTTTTACCTAGGAGTACCATCGGGTGCGTCCAAAATGGTTTCTTAGCCTATGCTGCATTATGTGCAAACCTTGCACCTATCTTACACCAAAACTAACACTGTCTCCAAACAGACCGAAGCAAGATTTCATATGACACACATCATCTAGGAGTTTCATCATGTGCGTCCAGATTGATTTCCAAGCAATTTGGTATGTTCCACGCAAACTGTGCACCTATCTTGCATCAAGATTAGCGCTATCTCCAAACAGACCGAACCGAGCCTCCACTTGAGCCTCTTCATCTAGGAATACCAACAGGTACTTCCAAAATGGTTTCTTAGACTATGGTGCATTAGGTGCGAACTGTGCACTATCTTGCATCGAAACTAGCAATGTCTCCAAATGGACCGAAACGAGATTCCATGTGACACACGTCATCAATGAGTTCCATCGGGTGCATCCAAATTGGTTTCCATGCATATGGTATGTTCCATGCAAACCATGCA
>NW_018396398.1:930944-1059432 GCF_000003195.3 Sorghum bicolor
TCTCCAAATGGACGAAACGAGATCCATGTGACACACGTCATCAATGAGTTCCATCGGCGTGCATCCAAATTGGTTTCCATGCATATGGTATGTTCCATGCAAACCATGCACCTACCTTGCATAAGAATTAGCACTATCTCCGAACTGACTGAACCAAGCTTCCACTTGAGCCTCTTCACCCAGGAGTACCAAATAGTGCGTCCAAAATGGTTTCTTAGACTATGGTGCATTAGGCGCAAACTGTGTACCTATCTTACATTAAAACTTACAATGTCTACAAACAGACCAAAGCAAGATTCCATATGACACACGTCATCAAGGAGTTCCATCGGGTGCATCCAAATTGATTTCTAAGCATATGGTATATTCCATGCAAACCGTGCACCTATCTTGCATCAAGATTAGCACTACCTCCAAACAGACCGAACCGAGCTTCCACTTGAGACTCTTCATCTAGGAGTACAAATAGGTGTGTCAAAAATGGTTTTTTAGACTATGGTGCATTAGGCACAAACTATGCACCTATCTTGCACCGAAACTAACATTGTCTTTAAACAGACCAAAGAGAGATTCCATATGACACACGTCATCTAGGAGTTCTATTGGGTGTGTCCAAATTGATTTCTAAACGTATGGTACGTTCCATGCAAACTGTGCAACTATCTTGCATTAGTTTGCACTATATCTGAACAGACCAAATCGAGCCTCCACTTGAGCCTCTTCAACTACGAGTATCATCGGGTGCGTCTAAAATGGTTTCTTAGCCTATGGTGCATTGGGCGTAAACTGTGCACATATCTTCTACCAAAACTAACACTATCTCTAAACGAACTGAAGCAATATTCCATATGACACACATCATCAAGGCATTATATCAGGTGCGTCCTAATTGATTTCTAACATATCGTATGTTCCATGCAAACCGTGCATCTACCTTGCATCAAGATTAGCACTATCTCCAAACAGACCAAACCGAGCTTTCCCTTGAGCCCCTTGACCTAGGAGTACCATCGGGTGCGTCCAAAATAATTTCTTATTCTATTAGGTGCAAACCGTGCACCTATCTTGCACCAAAAGTAACACTATCTCTAAACGGACCGAAGTGAGATTCCATATGACACATGTCATCTAGGGGTTCCATCTGGTGCGTCCAAATTGATTTCTGAGCATATGGTATGTTCCATGCAAATCGTGCACCTATCTTGCATCAAGATTAGCACTATCTCTAAACAAACCAACCGAGCCTCCACTTGAGCCTCTTCACCTAGGAGTACCAACAGGTGCTTCCAAAATGGTTTCTTAGACTTTGGAGCATTTGGCGCAAACCGTGCACATATCTTGCACCAAAACTAATACTGTCTCTAAGCACACCAAAGCGAGATTACATATGACACACGTCATCATGGAGTTATATCGGGTGTGTCCAAATTAATTTCTAAGCATATGGTATGTTCCATGTAGATCGTGCATCTATCTTACATCAAGATTAGCACTATCTCCAAATAGACCAAACCGAGCTTTCACTTGAGCCTTTTACCTTGGAGTACCATCGGGTGCGTCCAAAATGGTTTCTTAGCCTATTGTTCATTATGTGCAAACCTTGCACCTATCTTGCACCAAAACTAACACTGTCTCTAAACAGACTGAAGCAAGATTTCGTAGGACACACGTCATCTAGGAGTTCCATCATGTGCGTCCAGATTGATTTCCAAGCATTTGGTATGTTCCATGCAAACCGTGCACCTATCTTGCTTCAAGATTAGCACTATCTCCAAATAGACCAAACCAAGCATCCACTTGAGCCCCTTCACCTAGGAGTACCAACAAGTGCATCCAAAATGGTTGCTTAGACTATGGTGCATTAGGTGCGAACTGTGCACCTATCTTGCATCGAAACTAACAATGTCTCTAAATGGACCGAAGCGAGATTCCATGTGTCACGCGTCATAAATGAGTTCCATCGGGTGCATCCAAATTGGTTTCCATGCATATGGTATGTTCCATGCAAACCATGCACCTACCTTGCATAAGGATTAGCACTATCTCCAAACTGACTGAGCCAAGCTTCCACTTGAGCCTCTTCATCCATGAGTACCAAATAGTGCGTCCAAAATGGTTTCTTAGACTATGGTGCATTAGGCGCAAACTGTGCACATATCTTGCATTAAAACTTACAATCTCAACAAACGGAGCGAAGCAAGATTCCATGACACACGTCATCTAGGAGTTCTATTGGGTGCGTCCAAATTGATTTTTAAGCATATGGTATGTTCCTTGCAAATCATGCACCTATCATGCATCAAGATTAGCACTATCTCCAAACAGATCAAACCGAGCTTCCACTTGAGCCTATTCACCGAAGTACCAACAGGTGCTTCCAAAATGGTTTCTTAGACTATGGTGCTTTAGGCGCAAACCATGCACATGTCTTGCACGAAAACTCACACTGTTTCTAAATAGACCAAAGCAAGATTCCATATGACACATGTCATCAAGGAGTTCCATCGGGTGCATCCAAATTGATTCCCAAGCATATGGTATGTTCCATGCAAACCATGCACCTATCTTGCATCAAGATTAGCACTATCTCCAAACAGACCGAACAGACCTTCCACTTGAGCCTCTTCATCTAGGAGTACAAATAGGTGTGTCAAAAATGGTTTCTTAGACTATGGTGCATTAGGCACAAACTATGCACCTATCTTGCACCGAAACTAACATTGTCTTCAAACGGACCAAAGAGAGATTCCATATGACACACGTCATCTAGGAGTTCTATTGGGTGCGTCCAAATTGATTTCTAAACATATGGTACGTTCCATGCAAACTGTGCAACTATCTTGCATTAGTTTGCACTATATCTGAACAGACCAAATCGAGCCTCCACTTGAGCCTCTTCAACTACGAGTATCATCGGGTGCGTCTAAAATGGTTTCTTAGCCTATGGTGCATTGGGCGTAAACTGTGCACATATCTTCTACCAAAACTAACACTATCTCTAAACGAACTGAAGCAATATTCCATATGACACACATCATCAAGGCATTATATCAGGTGCGTCCTAATTGATTTCTAAAATATCGTATGTTCCATGCAAACCATGCATCTACCTTGCATCAAGATTAGCACTATCTCCAAACAGACCAAACCGAGCTTTCCCTTGAGCCCCTTGACCTAGGAGTACCATCGGGTGCGTCCAAAATAGTTTCTTATTCTATGTGCATTAGGTGCAAACCGTGCACCTATCTTGCACCGAAAGTAACACTGTCTCTAAACGGACCGAAGTGAGATTCCATATGACACATGTCATCTAGGGGTTCCATCTGGTGCGTCCAAATTGATTTCTGAGCATATGGTATGTTCCATGCAAATCGTGCACCTATCTTGCATCAAGATTAGCACTATCTCCAAACTGACCGAACCGAGCATCCAATTGAGACCCTTCACGAAGGAGTACCAACAAGTGTGTCCAAAAAATGGTTTCTTAGACTATGGTTTCTTAGACCGAACCGAGCATCCACTTGAGATCTTGCACCGAAACTAACAATGTCTCCAAATGGACCGAAGCGAGATTCCATATGACACACGTCATCAAGGAGTTCCATCGGGTGCATCCAAATTGATTTCCAAGCAATGGTATGTTCCATGCAAACCATGCACCTACCTTGCATAAGGATTAGCACTATCTCCAAACTGACCGAACCAAGCTTCCACTTGAGCCTCTTCACCCAGGAGTACCAAATAGTGCGTCCAAAATAGTTTCTTAGACTATGGTGCATTAGGCGCAAACTGTGCACCTATCTTGCACTAAAACTTACAATGTCTACAAACGGACCGAAGCAAGATTCCATATGACACACATCATCTAGGAGTTACATTGGGTGCGTCCAAATTGATTTCTAAGCATATGGTATGTTCCTTGCAAATCATGCACCTATCTTGCATCAAGATTAGCACTATCTCCAAACAGATCAAACCGAGCTTCCACTTGAGCCTCTTCACCGAAGTACCAACAGGTGCTTCCAAAATGGTTTCTTAGACTATGGTGCATTAGGCGCAAACCATGCACATATCTTGCACCGAAACTAACACTGTTCCTAAATAAAGCAAAGCGAGATTCCATATGACACACGTCATCATGGAGTTCCATCGGGTGCATCCAAATTGATTTTCAAGCATATGGTATGTTCCATGCAAACCGTGCGCCTATCTTGCATCAAGGTTAGCACTATATCCGAACAAACGAAATCAAGCCTCCACTTGAGCCTCTTCAACTACGAGTACCATCGGGTGCGTCCAAAATGGTTTCTTAGCCTATGGTGCATTAGGCGTAAACCGTGCACATATCTTCTACCAAAACTAACACTGTCTCTAAACAAACCGAAGCAAGATTCCATATGACACACATTATCAAGGAGTTATATCAGGTGCGTCCTAATTGATTTCTGAGCATATCGTATGTTCAATGCAAACCGTGCATCTATCTTGCATCAAGATTAGCACTATCTCCAAACAGACCAAACTGAGCTTTCACTTGAGCCCCTTGACCTAGGAGTACCATCGAGTGTGTCTAAAATGGTTTCTTATCCTATGGTGCATTAGGTGCAAACCGTGCACCTATCTTGCATCGAAACTAACACTGTCTCTAAACGGATCGAAGTGAGATTCCATATGACACATGTCATCTAGGAGTTCCATCTGGTGTGTCTAAATTGATTACTAAGCATATGGTGTGTTCCATGCAAATCATGCACCTATCTTGCTTCAAGATTAGCACTATCTCTAAACAGATCGAACCGAGCCTCCACTTGAGCCTCATCACCTAGGAGTACCAACAGGTGCTTCTAAAATGGTTTCTTAGACTTTGGTTCATTAGGCGCAAACCGTGCACATATCTTGCATCAAAACTAATATTGTCTCTAAGAACACCAAAGCGAGATTCCATATGACACACGTCATCAAGGAGTTCTGTCGGGTGTGTCCAAATTAATTTCTAAGCATATGGTACGTTCCATGCAGACCGTGCACCTATCTTGCATCAAAAAGTTGTGCAATTGACAAGAGATTGAAATCAAGGCTCTCAACTAGCAACACATTTGATATGCTCATGTCATTTGAGATAGCAGTTTTACCAAGCCCCTTGACCTTGCCTTTCATGTTGTTGCCAAAGGTGATAGAATCAAAGCCACCATTTTGATTTGTATCAATTGATTTGAACATACAAGACTCTCCGGTCATATGTTGAGTGCACCCACTATCAAGCACCCAATGCCTTCCTCCGGCTTTGTAATTGACCTACAAGACAAGATCAATTCTTTTTAGGTACCCAAACTTGATTGGGTCCTCCAAGGTTAGCAACTAAGCTCTTTGGTACCCAAATGGCTTTCTTCTTTGAGCCCATCCATGGTGCACCAATGAACTTAGCATGAACACCTTTTGTATCCTTGGTAAGCACATAGAAAGAATTAAGCTTAATTGAGGATACATAAGCTTTGGGTTTCTTATTCATGCATTGTTGCTCTAAGTGACCAACTTGCTTGCAAGCTTTGCAATACCGGCCATTGTTCTTCACAAAACTAGTCTTGTGAGGAGCAAAGGCGGCCTTGCCTTTCTTGGGGTTATAGCCTAATCCCTCTTTATAGAGAGAAGCTCACCCAAGCACATAAGCAAGCCGTCCTCACCACCATAAGCCTTGGCTAAGGTGTGATTGAGCTCTTTCACCTCCTTCTTGAGAATTTCATTCTCAACTTTAAGTGTGGTCTCAAATGTGAAACCATCACCACTAGATGAGGATGATATAGATGTGCTACATGAAGAGTTAGTAGAAGCAATAACAATAGGATTACTCAAGATATCACATGTTATGCCTATGTTACAAGTTTGAGCTTTTTCAATTTTAGTTAGCTCATTTACACATTTGTTAACTAGAGAGGAATGAGCTTCTTCAAGCTTAGTGTGAGCCTTTTGAAGCTTCTTATGGTCTTCCTTTAGACTCTCATAAGATGCCCTAAGCTCGTCAAGTTCTTGCTCAAGGGTTTTCTTATCCTTAAGCAAGGCCTTGCACTCCTTTCTAGTTTCTTTATAGTGATAAGTGCAATCTTCTAGCATAGTGATTAGTTCATCTTTAGTTGGTTCATCATAATCACTATCACTATCACTAGCATGGTCACTTTCATCATCGGATGATACCTTAGTGGCCTTAGCCATGAAGCATGATGGAGTGTCGAAGATGGAGCTCTTTTCTTGAATGGCAATGCTAGCATGCGCCTTCTTCTTGGTTCTCTCATCATCACTTGAGGAGTCATCACTATCCCAAGTTGCAACGTGGGCATCACCCTTCTTCTTGTTTGAGCCTTCCTTCTTTTCTTGCTTCTTCTTTTGCTTCTTTCTTTCCTTCTTGATAGCATCTTCATCATCACTATCATAAGGACACTTGGCGATGAGATGATCTTTGCTATGGCATCTAAAGCACCTCATGGAGTGGTCATTCTTCTTGGAGGAGCTCTTCTTTCTTCTTGCTCGATAGCCCTTCTTCTTCATAAACTTGCCAAATCTTTTGACAAGAAGAACCATCTCCTCATCTTCATCACTATCACAAGAGCTTGCCTCTTCTTCACTTGATGATTCTATCTTGGTTTTTCCCTTGGATGAGGAGGCCTTGAATGCCACACTTTTCTTCTTCTCATCATCCTTCTTCTCACCATCCTTCTTCTTCTTCTTGATCAACTCATCCTTTTCATCATCTTCTCTATAGGCATCATCGGTCATCACCTCTTGAAACACTTGTTGGGGAGTTGATTCACTAAGAGTTGTCTTGACTAGCACGGTGATCAATGTGTCAAATCTCTTGGGCAAGCTTCTTAAGAACTTCATAGAGAATTGACTATCCTTCACTTCTTCCCCGAGTGCCTTGAGCTCATTCACAATGACTTGCAACCGGTGAAACATCTCCGGCACACTTTCATCTTCTTGCATCTTGAAGCTTGAGAATTTTTCTTGGAGAATGTAAGCTTTGGCGGTCTTGGTACCTTTGGTGCCTTCAAATGTTTCTTCTAATTTTGCCCATGCATCATGAGCAACCTCAATGTTCTTGATTTGCTCAAAGGTCTTGTCATCAAGAGCTTCATGAAGAGCACTTATTGCAATGTCATTGCATTGAAGCTTCTTCTCTTCGACCGGTGATGGTGCATTCTCATTTGCAACCTCAAACTTTGTTTCGGTCACCTTCCAAACTTCTCTATTGATTGACTTGAGATGAGCGGTCATCTTGACATTCCAATAAGCATAATTTGTGCCATCAAAGTAAGGTGCCTTCTTAGTGTTGTTGATATGCAAACTAAGAGCCATTTCTTCACCGTAGGTTGTTTAGCCTCAAATAAACGGTGCCTCGGCTCCGATACCACTTGAAAGGTCCAAAAGGCTAGAGGGGGGTGAATAGCCTATTTAAATTTTCTACAAACTTCAACTAGACAAGTTGATTAGTAAAACAAAAGGTGAAGCTATTCTAGCACTAGTACGACTAAGCTAAGCAAGCCACCTACACAAGTCTAGCAAGAAAGCTAAACACAAGTTACAACAAGAAAGCACAACTACAAACTTGCTACACTCCCAAACAAGCTAAGCTACTAGCAAGATATACAAGAAAATAAAGGAGTGGAGAGTGATTGTTATACCAACGTTGTAGAGTAGAGATATATCCAATCAATCACTCATAATCACAAGAGAATCCTCAGCAAGACATGACACAAGATTTTTTACCGAGGTTCACTTGCTTCCCAGCAAGCTAGTCCTCGTTGTGGCGATACGCCCACTTGATGGATCACGAGCTAATTGGCAATCCAAAGCCAAACCCTCAGCGGGTGCCGCACATCCACTCACAAGATGGGGATCCTCCAAGCCACGAGCAATCCACTAAAGTAGCCAATTGCGATCTCCCGCGGGGATGGCTCAAGAACCCCTCACAAGTCACTTGGTGAGGCTCGGAACAATCTCCAATCACGAGCTCAACACCACCGCTGCTCCAAGCCGTCTAGGGCGTTGGGAAACACCCAAGAGTAACAAGAAATCCACAGCAAACTCAAGAATCAAGTGCCACTAAATGCAACTCTCAAAGCAATGCACTTGAATCTCACTCAATCTCACTAGGATGAGCAATCAAGTAAGGAGATGAGTGGAGGGAGTGTTCTCTAGCTCAATGTATGTCTCAAGTATTCAAATGTTCAAGAGAGTACCTCCCAAAGCCGGCCACCAACTATTTATAAGCTCCCTCAAAGAACTAGCCGTTGATCACTTTCACTGGGCTGAAACCGTTGCACCGGACGCTACTAAGTGATCACCGGACGCTCGACCCCCAGCGTCCGGTGCTCAGGGATAGGCCACGTGTCCTTCAGGAATTTCGCCTGTCAGATTCTAACGGTCACCTGCGCACCACCGGACGCTCTGTAGGTTCACACCAGACGCGTCCGGTGCACACCGGACCCATGCGCAGAGAGGGTTGCAAACTTGCAGGGTCACCGGACGCTAAGCACCGGTAGCGTCCGGTGCTCACCGGACCCATGCGCAGAGAGGGTTGCAAAACGTCCTCACACCGGACGCAACCCACCGGACTCTCTCCGGTGCGTCCGGTGCACTCTGCTACACCTGACAGCACACCGGACGCTAAAGGCCAGCGTCCGGTGCCTCCGCGCTGAGCGTCCGGTGAGTGTTTTCTCACTGAGAAACACTCCCGCGACTTCTCCAAATTTCCCATCGGCGCAATAGAAAATATTCACTTAATTTTCTCAAAAGCGCCGAATCCCGCCGCACCCCTCTCAACCCTAGGAAAACCACCTCCTTTGCAAATGTGCTAACACCAACAAGTGTCCACCTCCAAAGTGCAAGTGTGTTAGCTTTTCACAAACATTTTCACCAAAGGAGTTAAGTTAGCACTTTACTAGATCCTAATGCATATGCTCAAGATATGGACCTAGTAGCACTGGATTCGAGAGATGACCATGATTTCCCCTCTTGATAGTCGGCTATCTATCCTAAACCTGGTCAATCACTTCTCTACTCATCTTAGACCGGCAAAAGTAAAACCCTATGTTTATACCTTTGCCTTGATAACTTTGCTCCTCGTATATCATCATGAACTCCACATTATGCTTCATCCCTTTGTGATCATGTGGCCACCTTTCCATGCCACCATGTACCTTCATCACATGTGTTGCTATGCCTAACTCAAATCACTTAAACACGAGGCATTAGCAACTTGGTGTCATTAATTACCAAAACCAAACATGGGCTTTCAATCTCCCCCTTTTTGATAATTGATGACAACCATCACAAAGATATGAAATGAAATCATAATGAACTTGAATTGCTTGTCCACATTTTTATCATGAGACAAGGTTGGACAAACATTTCAATTTCAGTTTTGGTAGTACTAGCTCCCCCTACATATGTGCTTCCATGAGTTTGGTTCAAGTTTGCACATATGCATGAATTGGAATTTTGGGAGATTTATTACTACCAAAATGATGCTAAGGTATATAGAATGAACCTTTGAAGCGTGATACCAATCGGAGTTGCCAATATACCATCCTTAGCACCAACATAGCTAGACATACATAAAAAACTCAAGATACCTCGTGAGATCACAATATATGTCTAGATGCCACATGAAAATAAAACTCTATGCTAGAATTCAAAGCATCATTCAAGTTCTATTTCTAGCAAGCACCAATCAAACAAGAGTAGTGAATTTAAACTTGCAATGCAACACCTCATTATGTTAGTGCACATTCAAAATGCAACAAATGGTTCATGAGCTTGCTCCCCCTATTTGTGTGCTCAAGTTTAAAAGGTGTTTTCTCTCCCTATCTTTGTTTCTATTCCCCTTTTTGACTTTATCTTTGTTTCTCTCCCCCTTTGTCATCAATGACCACAAAGGTTCAAATTTTAGTGAGAATTAAGTCAATCAATGTGAGGGTCAAATTATGGTTCAATCTAGATCACTTGCCTAGAATATGTAATTTGGTTTGATCCAAGGACAAGCTTCTTCACACCTCATAAAGTATAAGGGTTATCTTGACCATGTTGAATTACACATTATAAGCTCATATTCTAGATTCAACACTAGGCTTGCAAGCTCACCAACATGTCATATGCTACCACTAGATCAATCAATCATAGAAACAATAGTGGTACCATACATACATCAAATTCTTTTGATTTTCATGAATGAGCCTATTGTCATGCAAATATGTCTATATGTTCCAATCATGTCCTCAGCAAAGTATGAATGCTATGTCAACCAACTTTACCTTGCTTTGTTGGAGGAGAGGCATGTCATATGTAAATGTGGGGGTGCACTCATCTCAAGTTGGAGAAGGCAAGTATGTTCAATTCATTTCTCAACTTGCAAAATCTCTTCTCATCAAGTGCCTTTGTGAAGATGTCGGCTAGTTGATCTTCGGTGCCAATGCTTTCAATGCTAATAGAACCCTTTTGTTGATGATCTCTTATGAAATGGTGCCTTATGTCAATGTGCTTGGTTCTTGAATGTTGAACCGGATTTTGTGTCATCTTGATTGCACTCTCATTGTCACATAGCAAAGGCACATTCTTGAATTTGATTCCAAAGTCATTCAAGGTAGCTTTCATCCAAAGCAATTGTGCACAACAACTACCGGCACTAATGTATTCGGCCTCGGCAGTTGATAGTGCAACACTATTTTGTTTCTTTGATGACCATGAAACTAGAGACCTTCCTAGCAATTGACAAGTCCCACTTGTGCTCATTCTATCAATCTTGCATCCACCATAGTCGGAGTCCGAATATCCAATCAACTCAAAGTTAGACCCCTTGGGATACCATAATCCAACATCATGAGTGCCCTTGAGATACCTCAATATCCTTTTGGTTGCCTTCAAGTGACTTTCTCTAGGTGAAGCTTGGTATCTTGCACATTTGCACGCACTAAACATTACATCCGGCCTTGATGCGGTGACATAGAGCAAACTTCCAATCATGGACCGGTATAGCTTTTGATCTACCATGTTGCCACTTGCATCACTACCTAATTGATCATTTGTGCCCATAGGTGTGCTCATTGGTTTAGCTTCTTGCAACCCTAACTTCTTGATCATGTCCTTGATGTACTTGCCTTGACTTACAAAGGTGCCATCCTTCATTTGCTTGATTTGAAGTCCAAGGAAGTAACTAAGCTCCCCAATCATGGACATCTCAAACTCATTTGCCATCATTCTTCCAAACTCTTCACAAAAGTCTTGATTGGTTGATCCAAAGATGATATCATCAACATAGATTTGCAACACAAACAAGTCATTGCCTAGCTTCTTGGTGAAGAGGGTAGTGTCAACCTTTCCCATCTCAACCCTAGGAAAACCACCTCCTTTGCAAATGTGCTAACACCAACAAGTGTCCACCTCCAAAGTGCAAGTGTGTTAGCTTTTCACAAACATTTTCACCAAAGGAGTTAAGTTAGCACTTTACTAGATCCTAATTCATATGCTCAAGATATGTACCTAGTAGCACTTGATTCGAGAGATGACCATGATTTCACCTCTTGATAGTCGGCTATCTATCCTAAACCTGGTCAATCACTTCTCTACTCATCTTAGACCGGCAAAAGTAAAACCCTATGTTTATACCTTTGCCTTGATAACTTTGCTCCTCGTCTATCATCATGAACTCCACATTATGCTTCATCCCTTTGTGATCATGTGGCCACCTTTCCACGCCACCATGTACCTTCATCACATGTGTTGCTATGCCTAACTCAAATCACTTAAACATGAGGCATTAGCAACTTGGTGTCATTAATTACCAAAACCAACTTGGGCTTTCAACACGTCATGTAGGAGTTCCATTGGGTGCGTCCAAATTGATTTCTAAGCATATAGTATGTTCCTTGCCAATCATGCACCTATCTTGCATCAGGATTAGCACTACCTCCAAAACAGATCAAACCGAGCTTCCACTTGAGCCTCTTCACCAAAGTACGAACAGGTGCTTCCAAAATGGTTTCTTAGACTATGGTGCATTAGTCACAAACCATGCACATATTTTGCACCGAAACTAACACTGTTTCTAAATAAACTAAAGCGAGATTCCATATGACACACGTCATGAAGTAGTCCCATCAGGTGCATCCAAATTGATTTCCAAGCATATGGTATGTTCCATGCAAACCGTGCACCTTTCTTGCATCAAGATTAGCACTATCTCCAAACAGACCGAAATGAGCTTCCACTTGAGCCTCTTCATCTAGGAGTACAAACAGGTGCGTCAAAAATGGTTTCTTAGACTATGGTGCATTAGGCACAAACTATGCACCTATCTTGCACAGAAACTAACATTGTCCCCACATAGACCGAAGCGAGATTCCATATGACACACATCATCTAGGAGTTCCATTGGGTGCGTCCAAATTGATTTATTAACATATGGTATGTTCTATGTAAACTGTGCAATTATCTTGCATCAAGGTTAGCACTATATCCGAGCAGACCAAATCGAGCCTCCACTTGAGCCTCTTCAACTACGAGTACCATTGGGTGCGTCTAAAATGGTTTCTTAGCCTATGGTGCATTAGGCGTAAACCGTGCACATATCTTCTACCAAAACTAAAACTGTCTCTAAACGAACCAAAGCAAGATTCTATATGACACACATTATCAAGGAGTTATATCAGGTGGGTCCTAATTGATTTCTGAGCATATCGTATGTTCCATGCAAACCGTGCATCTATCTTGCATCAAGATTAGCACTATCTCCTAACAGACCAAACCGAGCTTTCACTTTAGCCCCTTGACCTAGGAGTACCATCGGGTGCGTCAAAAATGGTTTCTTAACCTATGGTGCATTAGGTGCAAACCGTGCACCTATCTTGCACTGAAACTAACACTATCTCTAAACGGACCGAAGTGAGATTCCATATAACACATGTCATCTAGGAGTTCCATCTTGTGCGTCCAAATTGATTTCTGAGCATAGGGTATGTTCCATGCAAATCGTGCACCTATCTTGCGTCAAGATTAGCACTATCTCTAAACAGACCGAACCGAGCCTCCACTTGAGCCTCTTGCCCTAGGAGTACCAACAAGTGCTTCCAAAATGGTTTTTTAGACTTTGGTGCATTAGGCGCAAACTGTGCACATATCTTGCACCAAAACTATTACTGTCTCTAAGCACACCAAAGCGATTCCATATGACACACGTCATCAAGGAGTTCTATCGGGTGTGTCCAAATTAATTTCTAAGCATATGGTATGTTCCATGCAGACCGTGCATCTATCTTGCATCAAGATTAGCACTATCTCTAAGTAGACCAAACCAAGCTTTCACTTGAGCCTTTTACCTAGGAGTACCATCGGGTGCGTCCAAAATGGTTAATTAGCCTATGCTGCATTATGTGTAAACCTTGCACCTATCTTGCACCGAAACTAACACTGTCTCCAAACAGACCGAAGCAAGATTTCGTATGACACACGTCATCTAGGAGTTCCATCATGTGCATCCAGATTGATTTCCAAGCATTTGGTATGTTCCATGCAAACCGTGCACCTATCTTGCATCAAGATTAGCACTATCTCCAAACAGACCGAACCGAGTATCCACTTGAGACCCTTCACCTAGGAGTACCAACAAGTGTGTCCAAAATGGTTTCATAGACTATGGTGCATTAGGTGCAAACTATGCACCTATCTTGCACCGAAACTAACAATGTCTCCAAATGGACCGAAGAGAGATTCCATATGAGACACGTCCTCAAGGAGTTCTATCGGGTGCATCCAAATTGATTTCCAAGCATATGGTATGTTCCATGCAAACCATGCAGCTACCTTGCATAAGGATTAACATTATCTCCAAACTGACCGAACCAAGCTTCCACTTGAGCCTCTTCACCCAGGAGTACCAAATAGATCGTCCAAAATGGTTTCTTAAACTATGGTGCATTAGGTGCAAACTATGCACCTATCTTGCACTAAAACTTGCAATGTCTACAAACGGACCGAAGCAAGATTCCATATGACACACGTCATCTAGGAGTTCGATTGGGTGCGTCCAAATTGATTTCTAAGCATATGGTTTGTTTCTTGCAAATCATGCACCTATCTTGCATCAAGATTAGCACTATCTCCAAAATAGATCAAACCGAGCTTCCACTTGAGCCTCTTCACCAAAGTACCAACAGGTGCTTCCAAAATGGTTTCTTAGACTCTGGTGCATTAGTCACAAACCATGCACATATTTTGCACCGAAACTAACACTGTTTCTAAATAGACCAAAGCGAGATTCCATATGACACACGTCATCAAGGAGTCCCATCAGGTGCATCCAAATTGATTTCCAAGCATATGGTATGTTCCATGCAAACCGTGCACCTATATTGCATCAAGACTAGCACTATCTCCAAACAGACCGAAACGAGCTTCCACTTGAGCCTCTTCATCTAGGAGTAGAAATAGGTGCGTCAAAAATGGTTTCTTAGACTATGGTGCATTAGGCACAAACTATGCACCTATCTTGCACTGAAACTAACATTGTCTCCAAATAGACCGAAGCGAGATTCCATATGACACACATCATCTGGGAGTTCCATTGGGTGCATCCAAATTGATTCATTAACATATGGTACGTTCCAGGCAAACTGTGCAACTATCTTGCTTCAAGATTAGCACTATATCCGAGCAGACCAAATCGAGCCTCCACTTGAGCCTCTTCAACTACGAGTACCATTGAGTGAGTCTAAAATGGTTTCTTAGCCTATGCTGCATTAGGCGTAAACCGTGCATATATCTTCTACCAAAATTAAAACTGTCTCTAAACGAACCAAAGCAAGATTCCATATGACACACATTATCAAGGACTTATATCAGGTGGGTCCTAATTGATTTCTGAGCATATCGTATGTTCCATGCAAACCGTGCATCGATCTTGCATCAAGATTAGCACTATCTCCAAACAGACCAAACCGAGCTTTCACTTGAGCCCCTTGACCTAGGAGTACCATCGGGTGCGTTTAAAATGGTTTCTTAACCTATGGTGCATTAGGTGCAAACCGTGCACCTATCTTGCACTGAAACTAACACTATCTCTAAACGGATTGAAGTGAGATTCCATATGACATATGTCATCTAGGAGTTCCATCTTGTGCGTCCAAATTGATTTCTGAGCATAGGGTATGTTCCATGCAAATCGTGCACCTATCTTGCGTCAAGATTAGCACTATCTCTAAACAGACCGAACCGAGCCTCCACTTGAGCCTCTTCACCTAGGAGTACCAACAAGTGCTTCCAAAATGGTTTTTTAGACTTTGGTGCATTAGGCGCAAACTGTGCACATATCTTGCACCGAAACTAATACTATCTCTAAGCACACCAAAGCGATTCCATATGACACACGTCATCAAGGAGTTCTATTGGGTGTGTCCAAATTAATTTCTAAGCATATGATACGTTCCATGCAGACCGTGCATCTATCTTGCATCAAGATTAGCAATATCTCCAAATAGACCAAACCAAGCTTTCACTTGAGCCTTTTACCTAAGAGTACCATCGGGTGCGTCCAAAATGGCTTCTTAGCCTATGCTGCATTATTTGAAAACCTTGCACCTATCTTGCACCGAAACTAACACTGTCTCCAAACAGACCGAAGCAGGATTTCATATGAAACACATCATCTAGGAGTTCCATCATGTGCATCCAGATTGATTTCTAAGCATTTGGTATGTTCCATGCAAACCGTGCACCTATATTGCATCAAGATTAGCACTATCTCCAAACAGACCGAGCCGAGCATCCACTTGAGACCCGTCACCTATGAGTACCAACAAGTGTGTCCAAAATGGTTTCTTAGACTATGGTGCATTAGGTGCAAACTATGCACCTATCTTGCACCGAAACTGACATTGTCTCCAAATGGACCGAAGCGAGATTCCATATGACACACGTCCTCAAGGAGTTCCATCGGGTGCATCCAAATTGATTTCCAAGCATATGGTATGTTCCATGCAAGCCATGCAGCTACCTTGCATAAGGATTAGCACTATCTCCAAACTGACCGAACCAAGCTTCCACTTGAGCCTCTTCACCCAGGAGTACCAAATAGTGCGTCCAGAATGGTTTCTTAGACTATGGTGCATTAGGTGCAAACTGTGCACCTATCTTGCACTAAAACTTACGATGTCTACAAACGGACCGAAGCAAGATTCCATATGACACACATCATCTAGGAGTTCCATTGGGTGTGTCCAAATTGATTTTTAAGCATATGGTTTGTTTCTTGCAAATCATGCACCTATCTTGCATCAAGATTAGCACTATCTCCAAAACAGATCAAACCGAGCTTCCACTTGAGCCTCTTCACCAAAGTACCAACAGGTGCTTTCAAAATGGTTTCTTAGACTATGGTGCATTCGTCACAAACCATGCACATATTTCGCACCGAAACTAACACTGTTTCTAAATAGACCAAAGCGAGATTCCAAATGACACACGTCATCAAGGAGTCCCATCAGGTGCATCCAAATTGATTTCCAAGCATATTGTATGTTCCATGCAAACCGTGCACCTATCTTGCATCAAGACTAACACTATCTCCAAATACACCGAAACGAGCTTCCACTTGAGCCTCTTCATCTAGGAGTAGAAACAGGTGCGTCAAAAATGGTTTCTTAGGCTATGGTGCATTAGGCACAAACTATGCACTTATCTTGCACTGAAACTAACACTGTCTCCAAATAGACCGAAGCGAGATTCCATATGACACACATCATCTAGGAGTTCCATTGGGTGCATCGAAATTGATTTATTAACATATGGTACGTTCTATGCAAACTTTGCAACTATCTTGCATCAAGATTAGCACTATATCCGAGCAGACCAAATCGAGCCTCCACTTGAGCCTCTTCAACTACGAGTAACATTGGGTGCGTCTAAAATGGTTTCTTAGCCTATGGTGCATTAGGCGTAAACCGTGCACATATCGTCTACCAAAACTAAAACTGTCTCTAACCGAACCAAAGCAAGATTCCATATGACACACATTATCAAGGAGTTATATCATGTGGGTCCTAATTGATTTCTGAGCTTATTGTATGTTCCATGCAAACCGTGCATCTATCTTGCATCAAGATTAGCACTATCTCCAAACAGACCAAACCGAGCTTTCACTTGAGCCCCTTGACATAGGAGTACCATCGGGTGCGTCCAAAATGGTTTCTTAACCTATGGTGCATTAGGTGCAAACCGTGCACCTATCTTGCACTGAAACTAACACTATCTCTAAACGGATCGAAGTGAGATTCCATATTACACATGTCATCTAGGAGTTCCATCTTGTTCGTCCAAATTGATTTCTGAGCATAGGGTATGTTCCATTCAAATCGTGCACCTATCTTGCGTCAAGATTAGCACTATCTCTAAACAGACCAAACCAAGCTTTCACTTGAGCCTTTTACCTAAGAGTACCATCGGGTGCGTCCAAAATGGCTTCTTAGCCTATGCTGCATTATTTGAAAACCTTGCACCTATCTTGCACCGAAACTAACACTGTCTCCAAACAGACCGAAGCAAGATTTCATATGAAACACATCATCTAGGAGTTCCATCATGTGCATCCAGATTGATTTCTAAGCATTTGGTATGTTCCATGCAAACCGTGCACCTATATTGCATCAAGATTAGCACTATCTCCAAACAGACCGAGCCGAGCATCCACTTGAGACCCGTCACCTATGAGTACCAACAAGTGTGTCCAAAATGGTTTCTTAGACTATGGTGCATTAGGTGCAAACTATGCACCTATCTTGCACCGAAACTGACATTGTCTCCAAATGGACCGAAGCGAGATTCCATATGACACACGTCCTCAAGGAGTTCCATCGGGTGCATCCAAATTGATTTCCAAGCATATGGTATGTTCCATGCAAGCCATGCAGCTACCTTGCATAAGGATTAGCACTATCTCCAAACTGACCGAACCAAGCTTCCACTTGAGCCTCTTCACCCAGGAGTACCAAATAGTGCGTCCAGAATGGTTTCTTAGACTATGGTGCATTAGGTGCAAACTGTGCACCTATCTTGCACTAAAACTTACGATGTCTACAAACGGACCGAAGCAAGATTCCATATGACACACATCATCTAGGAGTTCCATTGGGTGTGTCCAAATTGATTTTTAAGCATATGGTTTGTTTCTTGCAAATCATGCACCTATCTTGCATCAAGATTAGCACTATCTCCAAAATAGATCAAACCGAGCTTCCACTTGAGCCTCTTCACCAAAGTACCAACAGGTGCTTCCAAAATGGTTTCTTAGACTCTGGTGCATTAGTCACAAACCATGCACATATTTCGCACCGAAACTAACACTGTTTCTAAATAGACCAAAGCGAGATTCCAAATGACACACGTCATCAAGGAGTCCCATCAGGTGCATCCAAATTGATTTCCAAGCATATTGTATGTTCCATACAAACCGTGCACCTATCTTGCATCAAGACTAACACTATCTCCAAATACACCGAAACGAGCTTCCACTTGAGCCTCTTCATCTAGGAGTAGAAACAGGTGCGTCAAAAATGGTTTCTTAGGCTATGGTGCATTAGGCACAAACTATGCACTTATCTTGCACTGAAACTAACACTGTCTCCAAATAGACCGAAGCGAGATTCCATATGACACACATCATCTAGGAGTTCCATTGGGTGCATCGAAATTGATTTATTAACATATGGTACGTTCTATGCAAACTTTGCAACTATCTTGCATCAAGATTAGCACTATATCCGAGCAGACCAAATCGAGCCTCCACTTGAGCCTCTTCAACTACGAGTAACATTGGGTGCGTCTAAAATGGTTTCTTAGCCTATGGTGCATTAGGCGTAAACCGTGCACATATCGTCTACCAAAACTAAAACTGTCTCTAACCGAACCAAAGCAAGATTCCATATGACACACATTATCAAGGAGTTATATCATGTGGGTCCTAATTGATTTCTGAGCTTATTGTATGTTCCATGCAAACCGTGCATCTATCTTGCATCAAGATTAGCACTATCTCCAAACAGACCAAACCGAGCTTTCACTTGAGCCCCTTGACATAGGAGTACCATCGGGTGCGTCCAAAATGGTTTCTTAACCTATGGTGCATTAGGTGCAAACCGTGCACCTATCTTGCACTGAAACTAACACTATCTCTAAACGGATCGAAGTGAGATTCCATATTACACATGTCATCTAGGAGTTCCATCTTGTTCGTCCAAATTGATTTCTGAGCATAGGGTATGTTCCATTCAAATCGTGCACCTATCTTGCGTCAAGATTAGCACTATCTCTAAACAGACCGAACCAAGCCTCCACTTGAGCCTCTTCACCTAGACTACCAACAAGTGCTTCCAAAATGGTTTTTTAGACTTTGGTGCATCAGGCGCAAACTGTGCACATATCTTGTACCGAAACTAATACTGTCTCTAAGCACACCAAAGCGATTCCATATGACACACGTCATCAAGGAGTTCTATCGGGTGTGTCCAAATTAATTTCTAAGCATATGGTACGTTCCATGCAGACCGTGCATCTATCTTGCATCAAGATTAGCACTATCTCCAAATAGACCAAACCAAGCTTTCACTTGAGCCTTTTACCTAGGAGTACCATCGGGTGCGTCCAAAATGGTTTCTTAGCCTATGCTGCATTATGTGCGAACCTTGCACCGAAACTAACACTGTCTCCAAACAGACCGAAGCAAGATTTCGTATGACACACGTCATCTAGGAGTTCCATCATGTGCATCCAGATTGATTTCCAAGCATTTGTTATGTTCCATGTAAACCGTGCACCTATCTTGCATCAAGATTAGCACTATCTCCAAACAGACCGAACCGAGTATCCACTTGAGACCCTTCACCTAGGAGTACCAAAAAGTGTGTCCAAAATGGTTTCATAGACTATGGTGCATTAGGTGCAAACTATGCACCTATCTTGCACCAAAACTAACAATGTCTCCAAATGGACCGAAGCGAGATTCCATATGACACACATCCTCAAGGAGTTCCATCGGGTGCATCTAAATTGATTTCCAAGCATATGGTTTGTTCCATGCAAACCATGCAGCTACCTTGCATAAGGATTAGCACTATCTCCAAACTGACCATGCCTGTGAGACTCATCGCCGCCGATGACTGGCGCCCGTCGTCGATGACGGAGCGTCGGCTGTTAGAGCTTGAGAAGGAAGGACTCCTGCGCCCCCGCACTTCGTCGTCGCGGCCGGAGTGGATCACACTGGCGGCGGACCACAGGGAGCCAAGGCCGCCCAAGGGCTACGTCGTCTCTTTCACCAAATTCCACCACCACGGCTTGGGCGCTCCTCTGAGTCGCTTCATGTGGGCGCTCTGCCACCACTACGGGATGGAGCTCCAGCATTTCTCGCCAAACGCCGTCACCGCCGCGGCGGTCTTTGCCGCAGTGTGTGAGGGCTACCTGGGGATGATGCCCCACTGGGATTTGTGGCTCCATCTGTACCGGGGCGAGCTCTTCAACGCCCCCGGTGGAAGCGCTGGGGTGAGGAAGCCGGTTCGAGCTGGGTGCCTCAATCTGGTGCTCAAGACCCGCAAGTCGGAGAGGCCGCGCGAGTACATCCCAATGGGGTTTTCATCGAACCATGCCGGATGGGACTCCCAATGGTTTTACTTGCGGAACGACGACGTCCTCCTCCCAGACTACACTGGGCGTCTGATCTCGGAGCGTCCTGAGCACTGGAATTATGGCGTCGTCCAAGCTCACCAGTCGCGGCTCGACACCCTCCTCGGCGCCTTGAAGAAGCTACGTGAGGAAGGCCTGACAGCCGCTCTCGTCCTCTCGGCCGTCCATCATCGGAGGGTTCTCCCATTGATGTCTCGGCTGTTGAGGATGGACAAGATGGATCCCGGCGTTTCGTTTCGGGATCTTGAGGCTTGCCGGATGTCCAACGAGGCACCCGCGGATGATGAGGTCACCGCTAGGGTTAGGGCAGCTGTTGCAGGTGATTTCCAGCCTAAGCATGTCAACGGCTTCCCTATGAGGCCCGACGTGGGGTCAATTGACCTGGTAAGTCTTTTGTCTACTTACGACTTCGATTCTCGATTTTCTTTGGTCCTTCTTAAGACTTGTCCTTGTTTGCGTAGGGATCGATCGACGTTCGATCCTCGAGGCCTCCAGTGAAGGAGGATGAGGTCAACCGTGACAAGCGGCGAGAGTCCGCAGAAAAGCAGAAGTCCACAATGGACTTAAAAAAGAAGGAGAAGAAAAAGAATCTCGAGCGCCAAGCGTTGGAGACACGCCGAGCGAAGTCCAGACAGAGGGGGGAGCCTGAGGAAGAGTTCCCCGGTGAGGACGACAGTGGCGACGATGACGACGACAGCGACGACTCTAAGGGGATGGCGTCTCGTCTTGACAGGATCCTCGAGGGTCCGCCTCAGACCGACGTTGACGTCCCGCGGACGGGAGCCCCAAAGGGGGGTCCAAGCGGGTCTCTGGAGAGGCAACAGAGGGAGTCATCCCCACGCCGCTCCCGTGCTGATACCCCTCCCGCGCCTGTGCAAGGTCGGACCGTCCCGCGCCCCCAACCTCCCCCTGCGTCAAAGGCGGGCGACCGGGCTAAGTCCCTAGCGACGGGGCCGTTGACCCGTGGCCGCGCCGCAGCCTCTAGCAAGGGGAAAGCAAGCCGCAGGAGCGCTAGCCCTGGCGCTCACCAGGCGGGGGATGCCGAGCCGAGGCCTGCGCCCGTTCGTGAGGGGCCTGGAGCCTTGACGCGGGGCGGCTCGAGGCCTGCCGGTCGAGGTACCGGCAGGCGGTCCATCCTCCTGTGGGGTAAGATCTCCGATGTTATGATTCTCATCTTCCTATGTCTTTGCGTCTTCTCGTGTAATGGCCTCTCTCATGCCCGTTCCTCTATCCTCAGGTTGAAGCAGATGCTCGAGCAGGCCCAGCCCTCGATGGCGAAAAGGCTTAAGGCGGGAGGGGCCTCCAAAGAATCAGGTTAGCGATTCATTCCCGTCGCTATGGGGGTTGTGTTGTCTTTATGTCGATCATCATGACGGCTGACCTTTTTCCTTTGAGTGCTTACAGGCTCCTCCGACCCTCGGCCGCCGACTAGTGCCGAGGGCACCCCACCTCGCCCATTGACGGGGGAGTCCACCCCGCCATCGCCGAAGCGGGTCGAGGCACCTCGCCCCCAAGGGCAGGAGGGAACCCCCGAGCCTCCCCGATCTGGGGTCGAGGGGGATCCTATCACCATAAGTGATGGGTCCGGTGGCGACGGGTCTTCGAAGGACGTCCGCCCTATGGATGAGGAGGTCGAGACCTCTCCCGTCGCTAAGCGGACGCCCTAGCCCATCGGGCTTCGCTCCGTCGAGGAGCAGAGGAAGAGAGAGGAGGAGGAGCGCGTGCAGGAGACGTGGCAACAGCTGCAGGAGGGGCAGCAGCAGCCGCAGCAGAAAGAAGGAGCGGAGGGGCAGCAACCAGAAGGTCCCCAGCTCGAGGAGCTGCTGGAGCAAGACCGGCAACAGGAGCTGCGGGAGCTCCAGGAGCAGCAACAGCGGAGGGGCCAGCAGTTAGAGGAACTGCTCGAGCCACCATCTCATAGTCCGCCGCAGCCAGTGCCACCAGCGCCGCAAGAGCCTGGAAACGGGGAGGAGAGTCTGCCGGTTTATGGTCCTCCGACCCCGGCGCGGCTCCGTCCGGGAGCACCGGCTTCGATCCCAGCTGAGTCAGGGCGGGCGGACGGCGTGGTGGCGCTCGCCTGTATGATGCGAACCCTCGTCGACCCTCAGTCCGAGATCAGGGGCACGATTTACGGCATGGATGGAATTGCTCCGGGATTCCTTCGGGAGCGTCGGTCGTGGGAGGACCACATTCCCGCCGAGGAAGACGAAGCCGGAACGTCGGGCGGCGGCGGTGCCAGCGAGACCGGGACCTAGAAGACGGTGGACGACGACGGGCGGTTCCCCTCCCTCGTCGACCTGTTCTTGCGCCACGGGGGTCGCTTGAGACCATCGAGGAGCTCATCCGGGGCGTCAAGGCGCGTGCTGACCAGGAGATGGAGAACTGGTGCCCGGACCGGATCTGCATTTGGGCCTCCACCGATCCGTCCGAGCCTAACATCTTTTTAGATGATCGGAAGGAGGCCAAAAAGGGGGAACATCTCGAGGAGCTCCGCCTCTGGATGAAGCACGTGGTGGGGCTCTTGTCCGACGTCGTCCAAAACGGGCTTGGTCCGGCCTACTTTGTAAGTGTCTTTGGGATCTTAGTCGCTATAGGGTGTTTTGGTTCTGTATTCTTACTATCTAATTGCTGGCTCGCAGGATCTGAAAGAGACCTCCTGTATCAAGTCGAGCTTCATCCACGTGACGAGAGGCGGCTGGGAGCAACTCCCCATTCTCAAGGACCAACTCCTGGAGTCGCAGGAGAAGATCCTCAAGGCCTACAAGGAGCTTTTAGCGCTTGAGGACAAGAAGAAGGAGAGGGAGGCTACTCTGGCTAAGGCTCGAGAGGCCTCAAGGAAGGCGGTGGAAGAAGCTGTGCTGCTGAGGGAGCGGACCATGATGGTCGAGGAGGCTGCGTCCAAGGCCCGGGACGAGGCCTTGTCTTACAAGAATGCAGCCGCTGATCTGGACAAGGAGAAGGGCCTCCTCAAGACTGACCTTGCCTCCGTCCGGGAATCCTTCCAAAGGATGAAGGTGGAGTGCGTGAATGGCGAGATTGCCCGGAGTTCTGCTGAGGAGGCCAAAAAGAAGGCTCTTGAGGATCTCAAGGCGGAGCAGACCCGATCTCGCAGCCTCTCTGACGACGTCGACCGTCTGAAGAGAGCGCTGCTGGAGAAAGATCGAGGATCTGCGCGTCACCAATACCGAGCTGGTGCGCTCCAACAAGGAGATCGAGAGGGCCAACACCAACTTGGTCGGCGAGAATACGGCTCTGGAGGAGCGGATTCGTCGTATGTTTCTACTATTGAGTTTCCTTTCCGAGGTGTGCTTTGTGTTATCTAATTTCTTCATGTTGGTCCTTGTAGGGCTTAAAGATGAGTTGCTTGCTTCTCAAGTCGAGGCCCGTTCCATCATGGCTCAGCTTGAGGGGGAGGTCGCTTTGAACCGTCGGCTGCGGATGGCGATAAGTGATCTCTTAGCCTCTTGGGAGCTCGAGCCCATGGACAAGTCGAGGGAGGAGGCTAAAGGCGACGCCCTGGTCGACCAGCTATGCTATCTAGGTGCTACGCTGAGAGACCGGGTGCAGGACGCCCTTCATACCGGGGTAAAGCGGGCAATGGCAGTTGTCTGCTCTGGCTTTTCCTACGATATGGAGGTGGTGTCCCACGGCTTCGTCACCGATATTTCCAAGACCGACGCACAGAACGAGGAGAGGCTCCACGCCCTGATCGACGACGCGGAGGCTCCTGGGGAAAAGTACTTCCTCCTGAGACTAGCTCAGGCGTGGACGATGGTGGTGAGGGTCGAAACGTAGACTGAGGCCTGCGAGCCTACTCTGGGTGCTGAGACCCCTTGTATAGTACTTTATTATTCTGTCTTTAAGTGATACCGTGTTTTAAGTGGGTTATAAGATTTGTAAATGTTTGTCTTTTCGCTCGAGGTTCCTTCATTTTCTTTTCTGCCTACGTCTGTATTCCCCGTTTGATCTTTGGTTAAGGCGACCTCGATTGCCTCGAGGCTGAGAAAGCGAGTAGAGTTACCATAGCCCGGGGGCATAGGAGTTCTCAGGCTCGTTGTCTCTCGGCCCTTAAGGGGCTCGAGTTACCTCTACTACTCGATCGTGCGAGGTTTACTTAATAGGAAAGAAAAAATCACTTGGTTTTTTCGACACTTGGGGGGAGCACCCCCCTGCTAGCCCCCGAGTGGGTATCGACTATGGTGGGTCATAGTTGGTACTCCCTTCTAACGTTGAGATTTTGACTCATGAAAAAAGTAAATTACTCGAGGGAAAGATCTTATTCATGTATTCATTCGCAAAACCATGGTACAAAGTGTACATGAGAACATAAAGCTTTGAAATTCTAGGGGTAGAATTGACGTAGCTGTTCGATGTTCCACGCGTTGGTGAAGATTGCCCCTTTTTCGTTCGCTAGCTTGTATGTCCCCGGCTTCAGGACCTTAGCCACTACGTACGGGCCTTCCCAGGGCAGAGTCAGCTTGTGGCGTCCTTGGTTGCTTTGCCGCCGCCGTAGGACGAGATCACCCACATTCAGATCCCTCTTGCGCACGTGCTTGTCGTGGTAGTGTCGAAGCTTCTGCTAATATCTGGCGGAGTTGAGGAGGGTCATGTCTTGAGCTTCCTCGAGTTGGTCGACCGCATTCTCTCGAGTCTCCTTGTTTGATTGCTCGTTGTACGCTTTGAGTCGAGGGGACCCATACTTGAGGTCCGTTGGGAGCACGGCCTCGGAGCCGTAGACCATGAAGAATGGGGTGTATTTTGTGGCCCTGCTCGGTGTCGTCCTCAAGCTCCATAGGACTGAAGAGAGCTCTTCGGCCCATTTCTTGCCGAATTTCTTCAAGCGGTTGTAGATCCTTGGTTTGAGCCCCTGCAAAATCATGCCGTTGGCACGCTCGACCTGGACGTTAGTTCGAGGGTGGGCTACTGCGGACCAGTTCACACGGATGTGATGTCGATCGCAGAAGTCCAAGAATTTTTTGCCAGTGAACTGAGTGCCGTTGTCGGTGATGATGACATTGGGGATCCCAAACCGGTGGATGATGTTGGTGAAGAAAAGGATGGCTTGCTCAGAGTGGATGTTTGTGATGGGTCGAGCCTCGATCCATTTGGAGAATTTATCGATGGCCACCAACAAATGGGTGTATCCCCCTGCTGCCTTCTGTAAAGGCCCTACTAGGTCGAGTCCCCACACCGTGAACGGCCACGTAATGGGGATCATCTGGAGAGCGTGGGCGGGAAGGTGCGTCTGATTGGCGTAGAATTGACACCCATGGCACGAGCGTACGAGCTCGATGGCGTCAGCTACGGCCGTTGGCCAGTAGAAGCCTTGTCGGAAAGCGTTCCCTACGAGGGTCCGTGGGGCAGCGTGGTGGCCACAAGCCCCCGAGTGTAGGTCCTCGAGGACCTTTCGGCCTTCCTCTATGGTGATGCAGCGCTGGAAGATTCCTGTCGGGCTTCGTCGGTATAGCTCATTGCCTTCGCCGTAGATTACGTATGACTTGGCCCGTCGAGTGATACGGCGGGCCTCGGATCGATCTTCTGGTAGCTCGCAACGAATCAGGCAGTTGAGGAAAGGCGTGCGCCAGTCGAACGGTCGATCGGGTCGCTACTCTGCCTCCATTACCTCTGCCGCTGCTAGTAGTGCCTCGATGGTGTCGGTTTGTCGGGGGGCGGTGGTTTCGACGTCAGCTCCCGAGCCCAAGTCGACGGATGGCTCGTGGAGATCTCTCGAGAATGCGTCGGGCGGGACCATGCCTCGAGTTGACGCGATCTTAGCAAGTTCGTCGGCTGCCTCGTTGTAGCGTCGGGCGATGTGGACGAGCTCGAGGCCGTGGAACTTATCCTCGAGTCGACGGACCTCCTTGCAGTACGCCTCTATTTTCGGGTCGTGGCAGTTTGAGGCCTTCATCACTTGGTCGATGACGAGCTGGGAGTCGCCTCAAACGTCGAGTCGACGAACTCCTAGCTCGATGGCGATCTTCAGACCGTTGACAAGGGCTTCATACTCTGCGACGTTGTAGGATGCGGCAAAGTGTATCCTGATGACGTACCTCATATGGACACCAAGGGGCGAGATGAATAGCAGGCCGCCCCAGCTCCCGTCTTCATGATAGACCCATCGAAATACATCGTCCACAGTTCTGCCTGAACTTGAGCCGGGGGGAGCTAGGAGTCCATCCATTCCGCGACGAAATCCACCAGAGCGTGAGACTTGATGGCTTTACGAGGCGCATAATTGAGGGTCTCACTCATGAGCTCGATCGACCACTTGGCGATTCTTCCCATGGCCTCCCGACTTTGGATGATCTCACCCAAATGGAAGGATGAGACCACCGTGATAGGGTGGCCGAGGAAGTAATGTTGTAGCTTGCGTTGGGCGAGGATCATGGCGTAGATTAGCTTCTGGAATTGCGGGTACCGCGTCTTGGTCTCCGAGAGTACCTCGCTGATGAAATAGACCAGCCTCTGGACAGGCAGCGCATGCCCCTCCTCCTACCTCTCGACTACGACAGCCGCACTGACGACCTGGGTTGTCGAGGCAACGTACAGAAGCAGAGGTTCTGCGGGTCGAGGTGGGACCAGGACTGGCGCGGAGGTCAGTGTTTTCTTCAAGTTGTTGAGGGCTTCCTCGGCCTCGGGGGTCCAAGAGAAATGCTTGGCTTTTTTCAAGAGCCGATACAGTGGCAATGCCTTTTCTCCCAACCTCGAGATAAAACGACTTAGCGCCGCCAAACATCCCGTGACCTTTTGCACTCCCTTGACGTCTCGGATCGGCCCCATTCTCGTGATGGCCGAGACTTTCTCGGGATTGGCCCCGATGCCGTGTTGGGAGACTATGTATCCCAGGAGCATGCCTCGGGGGACACCAAAGACGCACTTCTCGAAGTTGAGCTTGATCTTGTTGGCGCGTAAGCAGCTGAAAGCGATCTTGAGGTCCTGAATCAGGTCCCCTCGTTGCTTTGACTTGACGACGATGTCGTCGACGTATGCCTCGACCGTCGACCCTATATGTTTGCTAAATACGTGGAGCATACATCGCTGGTATGTTGCTCCCGCGTTTCGAAGCCCAAACGGCATGGTTACATAACAATACATCCCAAAAGGCGTGATGAAAGACGTCGCGAGCTGGTCGGACTCTTTCATTTTTATTTGATGGTAACCGGAATATGCATCAAGGAAAGAAAGGGTTTCACATCCCACAGTAGAATCAACAATCTAATCGATACGTGGTAATGGAAAAGGAACTTTCGGACATGCTTTATTTAAACTCGTATAATCGACACACATCCTCATTTTCCCATTCTTTTTCTTAACTAGTACAAGATTTGCTAACCAGTCAGGATGGTGAACCTCCTTGATGAATCCAGCCATCAAAAGCTTGTGAATGTCCTCGCCAATGATCTTGCTCTTTTCCTCGTCGAAGCGACGCAGCCGCTGCTTCACTGGCTTGGAACCGGCTCGAATTTCCAAGGAGTGCTCGGCGACTTCCCTCGGTATGCCTGGCATGTCTGAAGGACTCCATGCAAACATGTCAGCGTTTGCATGGAGAAAGTCGACAAGCACGGCATCCTATTTGGGGCCGAGCTCGGCGCTGATCGTCAGCGCCTTGCCATCGGAGTTGTCGGGGTCGAGCGGGATCTTCTTCGTTCCTTCCGCCGGCTCGAAGCTGCCTGCGTGACGTTTGGGCTCTAGAGCTTCCGCGGCCAGGGCCTCAAGCTTCGAGGCGAGCTCGGTGGAGTTCTCGACAGCCTCCCCATACTCGACATCGCATTCATACGCGTGCTCGTAGGAGGAGCTGATGGTGATGACTCCCTTGGGTCCTGGCATCTTCAGCTTCAAGTAGGTGTAGTTGGGGATAGCCATGAACTTGGCGTAGCCTGGGCGCCCGACGATGGCGTGGTACATCCCCCGGAATCCCACCACCTCAATGGTGAGGGTCTCTTTTCTGAAGCAGACCGGTAGGTCGATTCGACCTACCGATAATGCCTTCTTTCCAGGTACGACACCGTGGAAGCCACCGGCGCTTGGTTGGAGCTGCGCCCTGTTGATGCCGAGAAGGTCGAGGGTCTCGAGGTAGATGATGTTCAGGCTGCTGCCGCCGTCCATCAACACCTTCGAGAGCCTGGTGTTGACGATGATGGGGTCGACGACGAGCGGGTAGACGCTAGGGGCGACTACCTTGTCGGGGTGGTCGTCTCGATCGAAGGTGATGGGGGTGCCTGACCAGCTGAGGTATTGGGGCACTGCCATCCTTGACGCAAAGACCTCGCGGCGCTCCCTCTTGCGCTGCCTTGTGGTTAGCTGCGTCGAGGGTCCACCGTAGATCATGTAGCAGTCGTGGACGGCTGGGAAACCTTCGTCGTCTTTGTCGTTCCCCTTGTCGCCGTTCTTTTCTTTTCTTCTGGTCGTCACGGGCGTCCTTCTTGAACCCCAGGCCGTCGAAGTGCTTCTTCAGCATACGGCAGTCCTCGAGCTTGTGGTTTGCCCCTCCCTTATGGTAAGGGCATGGCTCCTTTAGCATCTTGTCGAAGATAGCCCCCTCTGGGTCCTCAAGGCCTTTTGCACTCCATGGCGGCGACGAGATTGTCGTCGAGGTCCTCTCACTGGAACGGCCGCATTTTGTTCTTCTTTTTGTTCTTCTTGGGTCCTCGACTGGGGCCCTCATCATCATCGGCGGACGGCTTGCCTTTCCTTCCTTCGCAGCTGAAGAAGGCGCCGACCGCTTCTTCCCCCGCAGCGTAGTTTGCCACTACGTCCATCAGCTCGTCGACGGTCTGATGGTGATTCCGGCCTAATTCCCGCACCAAGTCTCGACTGGTGGTGCCAGAGACAAAGGCTAGGATGACGTCGTGGTCGGGGATGTGGGGTAGCTCAGTGCGCTGCTTCGAGAAGCGTCGAGCATACGCTCAGAGAGTTTCTCTTGACTTCTGCTTTCATTTGCTGAGGTCCCATGAGTTGTCGGGCCGTATGTAGGTTCCTTTGAAGTTACCCTCGAACACCCTGACCAAATTGACCCAATCGTGGATCTGGTTGGCCGGGAGCTCCTCGAGCCACCTGCGGGCGGTGTCGGAGAGGAAAAGTGGTAGCTGTCGGATGATGGCTCAATCGTCTCCTCGAGCGCCTCCCAGCTGACAGACTAGCCTGAAGTCTGCCAGCCACAACTCTAGCTTGGTCTCACCGTTGTAATTAGTGATGCTAGTCGGGGGTCAAAATGGGCTGGGCAGCGGCGTGCTGCGGATTGCTCTGCTAAACACCCGAGGGCCAGGTGGTTCCGGGGCCATCCGGTCCTCGTCGCTGTCGTAACTCCCGCCGCGGTGGGCGCTGTAACCGCGCTCTTCTGTGTCCCCATAACGACGACGGTGGTTCTCGTCGATGTCGCATCGTGTGTCGTGTCGTCGTTGGTTGTCGATGGGATGGTGGAGGACGAGCGCTGTCTTTTTCCCTCGAGGGGGCGGCTGTTGATGCACCAACACCTCCTTTTCGTTCTGGGCTGGCTCATCACGCTTTTCTGTGGCTGCTCCTCGGCGTCGAGAGGCTGAGCTCTCGGCCTGCTGAGCCGCCGCCACTTTGAGCAGGGTCTGCACCTCGTCTCGAATGCGTCGTGCTTGAGAGTTCGATGGTTCGGGCATATTGCGTAGCAGCATCGTCGCCGCCACGACGTTCTGGCCCGCTCGAGGGAAACGACTGACGGGCTGCTCAGGTTCCCCGTCTCCGACGATCTGTAGGTGCACCTCTCGAGCCCGTCTGTGGATACTTCCGCCATGCGGGCATGGCTGGTCCTCCTCGAGGATCTGTTCAAGCAGGACAAGGCGCTCGCGATCTTCTTCAAGCTTTGCTTTGAGCTCTCGTAGCTGCGCAAGTTGCGCGGCTCTGTCTTCTTGTGGAGGGGGGTCGACCTGACCGTCATTCCTAGGCATCCTGGGATCCTCCTTTGCTGCAGGGACTCGGCCGCCCGCAACGGCGTCCTGTGTCTCATCGGTGGTTTCCACCGCCCCATCGATGTTGAAGCATTCCCTGGTAGGGTCGTAGCTGTCGGACTCAGAGTCGGAGTCCGGCTCGGTGGCGTAGAAGCATCCACGTCCCTCCTCTAGCAGCTGTTGCTTGAGGGAGGTGATCGTGTATCGCCCAGGTCCTAAGCGGTGAAGGCCTCGTACCTGAGAGAAATCTAGAAGCCCGGACGTCTGTTGCCATGCTCCATCGTCGCGTGGGAGGACCATTGGTCTTTCCACGTACGTTTGGGCGTTTGGACATATCGTCCTGGCGAGTGACGCTGCGGCGTTGTCCAGACCGAACGGCAGTGCTCTTCTCGGGGCGAACAGCTCGTGTGGAAGCAGCGTCGTGGTAGGCGAGAGTGCGCAAGGCGCGCTGTCTCCCGTCATGGTTGTGCGATCCTCGTGGCGTCGGGCCGTCGCGCCCGCGGTTTCGGCGTGCGGGGCTGTCGGCTCCTGGATCACCTCCCGCCTGGCGCGAACTGTCGATTGTGATGAGGCAGAGGGGTGATGCTGGTGCTGTCCACGCCTCTTCTTGGACGGGGAGGCGTGGTGGTGAGGACTTCTCGGAGCCCTCAATCGTGCCGGCGCAACGCGAGCTCCTCCCGGTCCTTTGACCGAGAGCAGGATCATGTCATAGCCAAAACCGGTAGACATGAACTCGAGGCTCCCGAACCAAATCACCGTGGAGCGTGGAATCGGCGAAACGAGAGTGGCCATCTAGAAAGGAGTGGGAAATCATTGAAAAACACGCAGGACCCCTACCTGGCGCGCCAACTGTCGGTGTTTTCCCCCCAGGGGGTCACACCAACGAGTAAAACTTGTATGTGTGCTCCCTTTTCCAGATGGTGATGCAGAAAGACACAAAGATTTATCCTGGTTCGGGCAAGAGAAGGCCCTACCTCCAGCGGGGGGGGGGGGGGAGTGTTTGTATTATTCTGCACCTAAGTACTTGTACAGGGGTGAAATACAAGAGTGGTATGAACTGTGGTGGAGTGAGGTTGCTCTGCTACGTATGGCTTGTGTCATCCCCCTGTCTCCGCTCCCGGACCCCCCCGTTTATAGTTCCAAGGAGAGGCCCAGGGTACATGCATGGGTGATAGAGTAGGGGTCGATAGAGGTATGGCGCGCTAACATACTCGAGGCCTCCGTACCGGCGTGGCCTCGAGCCGTCTTGTCTTGGTACTTTGATGATGATTACACATGCCCTTGAATCCTGCTCCCGTGCACTGTCCCGGACTGGTTTATACGTTGCACGCTTGTACGTTGTGGCAGCAGCTACGTCGGAGCGGTTGGGATGCCGTCAGTCGTCGCCCGATCCTTACCAGGGAAGGGAACATGTCTATTCGAGGGTCAGGTGCCGTGTAACGCCTCACGGGCCAGAGCGCTGACTGTGGGCGTCTAGAGGGGGGTCTTGATTAGACGTTTCGACCCGCTCCCTGCACTCTGCCGTGCCCTGGCTGATTTGGTGGGAAAAGCTGCAAAAAGAACGACAGGACCGACGCTGGTCTCCTATCACGCTTCCCTGACTGTCGGGTTAGGTGAGAACACGGCAGGCGTATTTAATGCCCTGGTCCCCGTGCCCGTGTTAGGCGGTGGGCGGCGTCCTTGCGCTCGAGGCCTTCCGGTTCGTACGAGCCCACTTCCGTATTCGACGGTAGCCGGCGCTCGAGCCTTGGTCGATTCGCAGGACGCTATTTCCGTGTTCGAGGTTACAGTCGTCGAGGACCGTGCGTATGATTCGGTAGGGCGTCGAGTTAGAGGCCTCGACTTGCGTACGGATGTTCTCGATAAGCACGTCAGTTAGGGTACCCCTTACTGATATCCTCGACATAGTGCGTCCAAAATGGTTTCTTAGACTATGGTGCATTAGGTGCAAACTGTGCACCTATCTTGCACTAAAACTTACAATGTCTATAAACGGACCGAAGCAAGATTCCATATGACACACGTCATCTATGAGTTCCATTGGGTGCGTCCAAATTGATTTCTAAGCATATGGTATGTTCCTTGCAAATCATGCACCTATCTTGCATCAAGATTAGCACTATCTCCAAAACAGATCAAACCGAGCTTCCACTTGAGCCTCTTCACCAAAGTACCAACAGGTGCTTCCAAAATGGTTTCTTAGACTATGGTGCATTAGTCACAAACCATGCACATATTTTGCACCGAAACTAACACTGTTTCTAAATAGACCAAACTGAGATTCCATATGACACACGTCATCAAGGAGTCCCATCAGGTGCATCCAAATTGATTTCCAAGCATTTGGTATGTTCCATGCAAATCGTGCACCTATCTTGCATCAAGACTAACACTATCTCCAAACACACCGAAACGAGCTTCCACTTGAGCCTCTTCATCTAGGAGTAGAAACAGGTGCGTCAAAAATGGTTTCTTAGACTATGGTGCATTAGGCATAAACTATGCACCTATCTTGCACTGAAACTAACATTGTCCCCAAATAGACCGAAGCGAGATTCCATATGACACACATCATCTAGGAGTTCCATTGGGTGCGTCCAAATTGATTTATTAACATATGGTACGTTCTATGCAAACTGTGCAACTATCTTGCATCAAGATTAGCACTATATCCGAGCAGACCAAATCGAGCCTCCACTTGAGCCTCTTCAACTACTCGTACCATTGGGTGAGTCTAAAAGGGTTTCTTAGCCTATGGTGCATTAGGCGTAAACCGTGCACATATCTTCTACCAAAATTAAAACTGTCTCTAAACGAACCAAAGCAAGATTCCATATGACACACATTATCAAGGACTTATATCAGGTGGGTCCTAATTGATTTCTGAGCATATCGTATGTTCCATGCAAACCGTGCATATATCTTGCATCAAGATTAGCACTATCTCCAAACAGACAAAACCGAGCTTTCACTTGAGCTCCTTGACCTAGGAGTACCATCGGGTGCGTCCAAAATTGTTTCTTAACCTATGGTGCATTAGGTGCAAACCATGCACCTATCTTACACTGAATCTAACACTATCTCTAAATGGATCGAAGTGAGATTCCATATGACACATGTCATCTAGGAGTTCCATCTTGTGCGTCCATATTGATTTCTGAGCATAGGGTATGTTCAATGCAAATCGTGCACCTATCTCACGTCAAGATTAGCACTATTTCTATACAGACCGAACCGAGCCTCCACTTGAGCCTCTTCACCTAGGAGTACCAACAAGTGCTTCCAAAATGGTTTTTTAGACTTTGGTGCATTAGGCGCAAACTGTGCACATATCTTGCACCGAAACTAATACTGTCTCTAAGCACACCAAAGCGATTCCATATGACACACGTCATCAAGGAGTTCTATCGGGTGTGTCCAAATTAATTTCTAAGCATATGGTACGTTCCATGCAGACCGTGCATCTATCTTGCATCAAGATTAGCACTATCTCCAAATAGACCAAACCAAGCTTTCACTTGAGCCTTTTACCTAGGAGTACCATCCGGTGCGTCCAAAATGGTTTCTTAGCCTATGCTGCATTATATGCAAACCTTGCACCTATGTTGCACCGAAACTAACACTGTCTCCAAATAGACCGAAGCAAGATTTCGTATGACACACGTCATCTAGGAGTTCCATCATGTGCATCCAAATTGATTTCTAAGCATTTGGTATGTTCCATGCAAACCGTGCACCTATCTTGCATCAAGATTAGCACTATCTCCAAACAGACCGAATCGAGTATCCACTTGAGACCCTTCACCTAGGAGTACCAACAAGTGTGTCCAAAATGGTTTCATAGACTATGGTGCATTAGGTGCAAACTATGCACCTATCTTGCACCGAAACTAACAATGTCTCCAAATGGACCGAAGCGAGATTCCATATGACGCACATCCTCAAGGAGTTCCATCGGGTGCATCCAAATTGATTTCCAAGCATATGGTATGTTCCATGCAAACCATGCAGCTACCTTGCATAAGGATTAGCACTATCTCCAAACTGACCGAACCAAGCTTCCACTTGATCCTATTCACCCAGGAGTACCAAATAGTGCGTCCAAAATGGTTTCTTAGACTATGGTGCATTAGGTGCAAACTGTGCACCTATCTTGCACCGAAACTAACAATGTCTCCAAATGGACCGAAGCAAGATTCCATATGACACATGTCATCAAGGAGTTCCATCGGGTGCATCCAAATTGATTTATGAGCATATGACATGTTCCATGTAAATCGTGCGCCTATCTTGCATAAGGATTAGCACTATCTCCAAACTGACCGAACCAAGCTTCCACTTGAGCCTCTTCACCTAGGAGTACCAAATAGTGCGTCCAAAATGGTTTCTTAGACTATGGTGCATTAGGTGTAAACTATGCACCTATCTTGCACTAAAACTTACATTGTCTATAAATGGACCGAAGCAAGATTCCATATGACACACGTCATCTAGGAGTTTCATTGGGTGCGTCCAAATTGATTTCTAAGCATATGGTATGTTCCTTGCAAATCATGCACCTATCTTGCATCAAGATTAGCACTATCTCCAAAACTGATCAAACCGAGCTTCCACTTGAGCCTCTTCACCAAAGTACCAACAGGTGCTTCCAAAATGGTTTCTTAGACTATGGTGCATTAGTCACAAACCATGCACATATTTTGCACCGAAACTAACACTGTTTCTAAATAGACCAAAGCGAGATTCCATATGACACACGTCATCAAGGAGTCCCATCAGGTGCATCCAAATTGATTTCCAAGCATATGGTATGTTCCATGCAAACCGTGCACCTATCTTGCATCAAGACTAGCACTGTCTCCAAACAGACCGAAACGAGGTTCCACTTGAGCCTCTTCATCTAGGTGTAGAAACACGTGCGTCGAAAATGGTTTCTTAGACTACGGTGCATTAGGCACAAACTATGCACCTATCTTGCACTGAAACTAACATTGTCTCCAAATAGACCGAAGCGAGATTCCATATGACACACATTATCTTGGAGTTCCATTGGGTGCGTCCAAATTGATTTATTAACATATGGTACGTTCCATGCAAACTGTGCAACTATATTACATAAAAATTAACACTATATCCAGGCAGACCAAATCGAGCCTCCACTTGAGCCTCTTCAACTACGAGTACAATCGGGTGCGTCTAAAATGGTTTCTTAGCCTATTGTGCATTAGGCGTAAACCGTGCACATATCTTCTACCAAAATTAAAACTTTCTCTAAACGAACCAAAGCAAGATTTCAAATGACACACATTATCAAGGACTTATATCAGGTAGGTCCTAATTGATTTCTGAGCATATCGTATCTCCAAATAGACCAAACCGGGCTTTCACTTGAGCCCCTTGACCTAGGAGTACCATCGGGTGTGTCCAAAATAGTTTCTTAACTGTAACGCCTGAGGGAAAATAGATAAAGAAAAAAAAGGTAAAAAATAAAAAAAAATAAAAAATACTGTAGCCGGCGCTACAGTACCTGCGGTGTACAGTACCACGCCCGACCCTTCTCCTACCCTGAGTCGGTGTTTTCCCTGTTCCTCGCAACCTGGTCACGAACCGCCGCCATCCTACCTACAAAATTCACGAAAGAGAGAAAGGTGAAGAGGGAAGAGGAGGAGAGGGCCTAGGGTTTTGCCACCGCTGTCGCAGCCGCCGCCGTCGTCGGTCAACCGTGGTGGTCGTTCTTCCTCCCGTGCAAATTACGGTTAGGTTCTACCACGTATCTTGGCTTTCCCATTGATCCACCATGTCCCTTTGCTGTCCATGAGGGCTTAGCCATGTTTGGCGTAGATCAGAATAACAAGGCTTTGTGGCGGCAAGGATCGTGGTGAGTTGGATCGGAGATGATGGAAAGGTGAAGAGGCGGAGAAGAAGGAGTAGACACCGAGAGTTTTTGCGTCGTGCTCGCTGTGGTTCTCTAGGTGAGAAGCCAAATATTAATCCTCTTCATCTGATCAAGTTTTGTGGATTAAATAACTTATTTGGGATAAGAAAACAGTGGCAGAGTATGAGGTGGGCTTCAACAAGATTGTTCGCTTTGTTCCACATGTGGCCCGTAATGAGGTAGAGAAGGCAAGCCAGTTTCGTCAGGGTTTGAAACCATCGATAAGGCACACTTTGGGGGCCTTTCCACTGGTGGATTTTTGCACCACTGTGGAGCAGGCTCTAGGTGTGGAGATGTTGTTACAGGTACTATATTAGTTGATTCATTTGATGCATATGCTCTTTTTGACTCTAGCGCTATTTTCTCGTTTGTCTCAAAAGGGTTTGTGGCTCGTGCTGGCCTTTCTATGCAGAAGATTGGTCAGTCCATTGTGGTTAGTTCTGCTAAAGGCTCTATATCAAGTCATTTGATTTGTCCGGGTTGCCATATTTTTCTAGCTGAGGAGGGTTTTGTTGCTAATCTAGTGGTGATTCCCCTTGAGTCCTTTGATGTTATTTTGGGCATGGATTGGCTTTCACAATATCCCGTATTATCTCTTGTTTCTAGAAGACAGTATCTTTGCAGGCACCTTCTGGTAGAGAGGTGATCTTTGTTGGGAGTGCTATGAAGTACTCTCTTGCTCTATTGTGTCTGTTGTTCTCAGATCGTCAAACTAGGAAATATGGAATTCTCTTTTCTATGGTGGATGGTAGTGAGGTTGCCTTGAGAGTGGAGGACATACGAGTGGTGTGTCATTATCCTGACGTGTTTCCTGCTGAACTTCCAAGTATTCCTCCTGAGCGTGATGCAGTTTTTGAAATTAAGTTGGTTCCTGGTACGCAGCCAATCCATAAGACTCCGTATTGGATGGCTCCAAAAGAGCAGGTTGAGTTGAAGAGGCAGTTGGATGATCTTCTTGCTAAGGGTTTTATTAGACCTAGCAAGTCACCTTGGGCTTTCCCTGTGCTATTTGTGGAGAAGAAGGATGGTACTAAGAGGTTATGTGTGGATTATCGAGATCTTAATCGGGTAACCATCAAGAATAAATATCCTTTACCGCGTATTGAAGTCCTCTTTGAGCAATTGAGAGGTGCCAAGGTATTCTCTAAGATTGACTTGAATTCTGGCTATCATCAGTTGAGAATACGGGATGAAGATATAGAGAAGACAGCTTTTAGCACCAGGTATGGGCATTATGAATATATTGTTATGTCTTTTGGACTAACAAATGCCCCTGCTGTGTTTATGGAAGCTATGAATAGGATGCTACATGAGTACTTGGATGATTTTGTCGTTGTTTTCCTTGACGGTATCTTGATTTACTCTAAGTCCGAGGAAGAGCATGAGCTACATCTTAGCCTTGTTCTTGATGCCCTTCGGAAGAATCAATTTTATGGGAAATTGAAGAAGTGCGCTTTTTGGCTCTCTGAAGTGGCTTTTCTAGGTCATGTTATTAATCAACATGGCATTTCAGTGGATCCCAAGAATGTAGCTAGCGTTGTTAATTGGCAGAGACCTACTACAGTGACTGAGATTCGCAGTTTTCTTGGTCTTGCTGGCTATTATCGGCGTTTTGTGCAGGATTTCTCTAGTATTGCAAAGCCGATGACGAGGCTTACTGAGAAGGGTGTTCCTTTTGTATGGAACAATGATTGTGAGATCAGTTTCCATACTTTAAAGGATAAGTTGGTGAATGCTCCTATCTTGGCCTTACCTGAGAGTGGCAAGCGTTTCACGGTGTACACAGATGCATCCCGTGTTGGTCTTGGTTGTGTATTGATGCAAGATGGCAAAGTGATTGCTTATGGCTCTAGGCAGTTGAAGAAACATGAGAGAAATTATCCTACCCATGATCTAGAGTTGGCTGCTGTGGTGTTTGCCCTGAAGTCTTGGAGGCATTATCTATATGGTGAGCCATGTGATATTTATACTGATCATAAGAGCCTTAAATATATTTTTACTCAGAAGGAGCTAAAGTTGAGGCAGCGTAGGTGGCTTGAGTTGATAAAAGATTATGACCTTACTATTCAGTATCATCCTTGGAAGGCGAATGTGGTGGCAGATGCTCTTAGTAGAACTGGGGTTCCTAAGGTAGCAATGCCCTTGATTGCAGATTTGAATCGTATGGGTGTCTCCTTGTGCTATTTTGGTGCAGCAAGAGAGGAGACTCAGTTGCTCATTCAGTCAAACCTTCTTGAGAGGGTCCGTGAGGCTCAAAAGCATGATCGCTTGATTTAGGAGGCTCGCAAGAGGGTTGGTGATGGCAAACCTCGTGAGTTTAGTATTGATCAGAATGATGCGGTTTGTTTTAGGGGACGCCTTTGTGTGCCACAGAAATCAGAGGTGAAAATAGATATCTTAAGAGAAGCTCATCGTACTCCATACACAGTTCATCCTGGTGAGACAAAGATGTATAGAGATCTGAAGCAGAGCTTTTGGTGGAAGAGGATGAAGGCCGATGTTGCCAAGTATGTAGCAGCTTGCGGTGTGTGCCAGCAAGTGAAGGCTGAGCACAAGAGGCCTGCAGGATTATAAAAAACCCTAGAAATTCCAGAATGGAAGTGGGAATATATTACTATGGACTTTGTGGTTGGTTTGCCACGTTCTCCACGGGGTAAAGATGCAATTTGGGTTGTTGTAGATAGACTCACCAAGATGGCTCATTTTATTCCAATGAACACCAAGAATTCTGCTGCAGATTTGGTCCCATTGTATATTAAGGAGATAGTGAGGCTACATGGAGTACCAAAGTCTATTGTTTCTGATCGAGACTCCAAATTTGTTTCTAATTTCTGGAAAAGTTTGCATAGCGCTTTAGGGACGAAGCTTGACATGAGTGTTGCTTTTCACCCTCAAACTGATGGTCAGTCTGAGCGCACTATCCATACTTTGGAGGATATGTTGCGTGCTTGTGTCCTTTCTTGGAGGGGAAGTTGGGAGGATCATCTAGCTTTGGCTGAGTTTGCTTATAATAACAGCTATCAAGCTAGTATAAAGATGGCGCCATATGAGGCTTTGTATGGTAGAAGATGTATCTCACCGTTGTGTTGGGAAACACTAGGAGAGAGGTCTTTAGTTGGTCCAGATTGGATTCAACAGACAACTAAGAAGGTACAAGAAATACGTCAGAATATGTTGGCTGCTCAGAGCCGCTAGAAAAGCTATGCAGATGTTCGAAGGCGAGATCTCGAGTTTGCAGTGGGTGATCAAGTTCTTCTTCGAGTATCGCCTACTAAGGGTGTTGTGCGGTTTGGTACTACGGGAAAGCTCAGCCCGAGGTACATTGGACCTTTTGATATCATAGCCCGAGTCGGTAGCTTGGCTTACCGCTTGCAGTTGCCCGAGTCTATGAAGGGAGTTCATAATGTCTTCCATGTTTCTATGTTGAGAAAGTATCTGCGAGATCCCGAGCATAAGATCAACTTAGAGCCTATTCATGTGGAGCAGGACTTGACTGTGAAGTGTGAGCCAGTGCGTATTTTAGAATCATCAGAGCGTGTTCTAAGGAGAAGAATTATCAAATATGTCAGAGTTCTATGGGCAAATCAGCCTGAACGTGAAGTGACTTGGGAGCTTGAGGAGCAGATGCGTAAGGAGTATCCTGAACTATTTGACACCGGTGAGTTTTATGCAAATATGTGTGTTTACCGTTATCTTAGCTTATACCGTAGATGCAGCTGAATTCGAGGACGAATTATTTTTTAGGAGGGTAGACTGTAACGCATGAGGGAAAATAGATAAAGAAAAAAGGTAAGAAATAAAAAAATAAAAATACTGTAGCCGGCGCTACAGTACCCGCGGTGTACAGTACCACACCCGACCCTTGTCCCACCTTGAGTCGGTGTTTTCCCTGTTCCTCCCAACCTGGTCACGAACCGCCGCCATCTTACCTACAAAATTCACGAAAGAGAGAAAGGAGAAGAGGGAAGAGGAGGAGAGGGCCTAGGGTTTTGCCACCGCCGTCGCAGCCGCCGCCGTTGTCGGTCATCCGTGGTGGTCGTTCTTCCTCCCGTGCAAATTACGGTTAGGTTCTACCACGTATCTTGGCTTTCCCATTGATCCACCATGTCCCTTTGCTGTCCATGAGGGCTTAGCCATGTTTGGCGTAGATCGGAATAACAAGGCCTTTGTGGCGGCAAGGATCGTGGTGAGTTGGATCGGAGATGATGGAAAGGTGAAGAGGCGGAGAAGGAGTAGACGCCGGGAGTTTTTGCGTCGTGCTCGCTGTGGTTCTCTAGGTGAGAAGCCAAATATTAATCCCCTTCATCTGATCAAGTTTTGCGGATTAAATCGCTTATTTGGGATTGGGTTTAGTGGAGAAATTATCGAAGTCAATTTCGTTCTTGTTCTGAAATTCTCGTCAGACTGAGCAGTCCCTGTTCATCATAATGTTAGGGCATTTTAGAAGCTTTAATAATTTTTTAGCCTGCGGACAAAGTTGTAGAGGACTTCAATGTCTTTCTTTGGACGCCAAGAACTCTGTCATAGCAGTTATAATTTGTGAGATATCGAGTTTTCAATCTGACTGTTTTCCAGTGATGAAAATCTGGACAGTTTTGGATCTAAGCAGTTTTTGACCCTGTTAATTAAATAATTAGGTCTTTGATTATTAACAAAGGTTTTAGGATTTTTGTTAAGCTTTCTAGATTGGTAAATTTTGTAACTTTTGAATTAGTATATCTCCAGTTATAAATTTTTGAAGTTTGATGTTCTGTTTTGAATGTCAGAAATATTCAGTTGTGTTCTATGGTTAATTATACCATCTTACGGACCTCTGATGCAAAACCTTTCAATACAAAAGTTGTACATAACAGAGTTTTACATGGTCTGATAAATTGTGGTAATTTTTGGATGTGTATTCTGAAGTATATGAAAAAGAGAAGAGTCGGTACTGCTGTCTTGATCGGTAGCGCAAACGGTAAAGGCTTGAATGTCGGGTTTGGGGCGCTTTAGTGCGTATTTGTTCTTAATCTTACTTGAATGTTGGTGTATGCACTGAATATTATTTGTGATCAGGTGGTAGCACTTCAGAACGTCGCTAGTGTTTTTGTTCTCCTTCGGTAAATTAAGAGGCAAGTGAATGTAGCGGTGGTTTGCTACCGTTTTGGCTTGTTATTTTCATCACCTACAGTTTATTGTCTATAAGAATGTCTTGGTATTTTCAGCCTTAGTTAAATTATGGTCTTATTTAAGTTCTCATGGTGAAGGTATTATTTTATATTGTTATTTGTGGCTAGCCCACATACCTGAATTTGAAGTTGGAGTATCACTCGTGAATTATTAATTTTATTGCAACATGCTAAGTGCATTGCATCATTCATTGGTATTGGAAGTTATGTCTTGACCTATGGTCATGACTGTACCGGTACGCATCATGGGATGCAGCTCCACACCTTGTTGGTGTGCAGGCAGGAGACATATGCATTGCATTCATATGCATTCATGAGAAGTATGTTATCGAAGGGATTTTATCCACGTTATTATGAAGCTCTCTATTGTTGGCTATGTTCCAAATCGAAAGTCTGTTACTTTAATTCGATATCGTGTCAATTGGAAATACCATATTAAATTGATATTAATTCAACTTGTGGTTTAAATAGCTTGTCAAAACAAATTCGCTTGCTGAGATATTTTATCTCACTCTTGCGTTACTCAATACTTGATGCTTGCTTGGAAGGTAAGGAAATTAGCTGCACGTCACACACTTCTTCATTTAGAGACCTTGTGTTTTAATAAATAATAACTTGGTTTGCTCATTGGTTTTGAAGGTGTTTGTTTAAAGTGTGAATGTTAAACTTAACTCTTGCCTTAGGATGTTTATTAATCCTAGTTTGGTATTTCAGTTATTTATATATTTTATTCTTCCGCTTGCTATAAATACAAAGAAGATGCTGCCAAATTATTTGTTAGTTGTGTGCAGCTGTTGTTTGTGTAGTTTAGTAGCATTCTGGTGTATTTGTGGTTTCCGGGGTGTTACATTAACCTATGGTGCATTAGGTGCAAACCGTGCACCTATCTTGCACTGAAACTAACACTATCTCTAAACGGATCGAAGTGAGATTCCATATGACACATGTCATCTAGGAGTTCCATCTTGTGCGTCCAAATTGATTTCTAAGCATAGGGTATGTTCCATGCAAATTGTGCACCTATCTTGCATCAAGATTAGCACTATCTCTAAACAGACCGAACCGAGCCTCCACTTGAGCCTCTTCACCCAGGAGTACCAACAAGTGCTTCCAAAATGGTTTTTTAGACTTTGGTGCATTAGGCGCAAACTGTGCACATATCTTGCACTGAAACTAAAACTGTCTCTAAGCACACCAAAGCGATTCCATATGACACACGTCATCAAGGAGTTCTATCGGGTGTGTCCAAATTAATTTCTAAGCATATGGTACGTTCCATGCAGACCGTGCATCTATCTTGCATCAAGATTAGCACTATCTCCAAATAGACCAAACCAAGCTTTCACTTGAGCCTTTTACCTAGGAGTACCATCGGGTGCGTCCAAAATGGTTTCTTAGCCTATGCTGCATTATGTGCAAACCTTGCACCTATCTTGCACTGAAACTAACACAGTCTCCAAACAGACCAGCAAGATTTCATATGACACACGTCATCTAGGAGTTTTATCATGTGCGTTTAGATAGATTTCAAAGCATTTGATATGTTCCATGCAAACCGCGCACCTATCTTGCATCAAGATTAGCATTATCTCCAAACAGACCGAACCGAGCATCCACTTGAGCCCCTTCACCTAGGAGTACCAACAAGTGCGTCCAAAATGGTTTCTTAAACTATAGTGCATTAGGTGCAAACTGTGCACCTATCTTGCATCGAAACTAACAATGTCTCCAAATGGACCGAAGTGAGATTCCATATGACACACGTCATCAAGGAGTTCCATCGGGTGCATCCAAATTGATTTCCAAGCATATGGTATGTTCCATGCAAACCATGCAGCTACCTTGCATAAGGATTAGCACTATCTCCTAACTGATCGAACCAAGCTTCCACTTGAGCCTCTTCACCGAGGAGTACCAAATAGTGCGTCCAAAATGGTTTCTAATACTATGGTGCATTAGGTGCAAACTGTGCACCTATCTTGCACCGAAACTAACAATGTCTCCAAATGGACCGAAGCGAGATTCCATATGACACATGTCATCAAGGAGTTTCATCGGGTGCATCCAAATTGATTTATGAGCATATGACATGTTCCATGTAAATCATGCGCCTATCTTGCATAAGGATTAGCACTATCTCCAAACTGACCGAACCAAGCTTCCACTTGAGCCTCTTCACCCAGGAGTACCAAATAGTGCGTCCAAAATGGTTTCTTAGACTATGTTGCATTAGGTGCAAACTGTGCACCTATCTTGCACTAAAACTTACAATGTCTACAGACGGACGGAAGCAAGATTCCATATGACACACGTCATCTAGGAGTTCCTTTGGGTGCGTCCAAATTGATTTCTAAGCATATGGTATGTTCCTTGCAAATCATGCACCTATCTTGCATCAAGATTAGCACTGTCTCCAAAACAGATCAAACCGAGCTTCCACTTGAGCCTCTTCACCAAAGTACCAACAGGTGCTTCCAAAATGGTTTCTTAGACTATGGTGCATTTGTCACAAACCATGCACATATTTTGCACCGAAACTAACACTGTTTCTAAATAGACCAAAGCGAGATTCCATATGACACACGTCATCAAGGAGTCCCATCAGGTGCATCCAAATTGATTTCCAAGCATATGGTATGTTCTATGCAAACCATGCACCTATCTTGCATCAAGACTAGCACTATCTCCAAACAGACCGAAACGAGCTTCCACTTGAGCCTCTTCATCTAGGAGTAGAAACAGGTGCGTCAAAAATGGTTTCTTAGACTATGGTGCATTAGGCACAAACTATGCACCTATCTTGCACTGAAACTAACATTGTCTCCAAATAGACTGAAGCGAGATTCCATATGACACACATCATCTAGGAGTTCCATTGGGTGCGTCCAAATTGATTTATTAACATATGGTACGTTCCATGCAAACTGTGCAACTATCTTGCATCAAGATTAGCACTATATCCGAGCAGACCAAATCGAGCCTCCACTTGAGCCTCTTCAACTACGAGTACCATTGGGTGAGTCTAAAATGGTTTCTTAGCCTATGGTGCATTAGGCGTACACCGTGCACATATCTTCTACCAAAATTAAAACTGTCTCTAAACGAACCAAAGCAAGATTCCATATGACACACATTATCAAAGGACTTATATCAGGTGGGTCCTAATTGATTTCTGAGCATATCGTATGTTCCATGCAAACCATGCATCTATCTTGCATCAAGATTAGCACTATCTCCAAACAGACCAAACCAAGCTTTCAGTTGAGCCCCTTGACCTAGGAGTACCATCGGGTGCGTCCAAAATGGTTTCTTAACCTATGGTGCATTAGGTGCAAACCGTGCACCTATCTTGCACTGAAACTAACACTATCTCTAAACGGATCGAAGTGACATTCCATATGACACATGTCATCTAGGAGTTCCATCTTGTGCGTCCAAATTGATTTCTGAGCATAGGGTATGTTCCATGCAAATCGTGCACCTATCTTGCGTCAAGATTAGCACTATCTTTAAACAGACCGAACCGAGCCTCCACTTGAGCCTCTTCACCTAGGAGTAGCAACAAGTGCTTCAAAAATGATTTTTAGACTTTGGTGCATTAGGCGCAAACTGTGCACATATATTGCACCGAAACTAATACTGTCTCTAAGCACACCAAAGCGATTCCATATGACACACGTCATCAAGGAGTTCTATCGGGTGTGTCCAAATTAATTTCTAAGCATATGGTATGTTCCATGCAGACCGTGCATCTATCTTGCATCAAGATTAGCACTATCCCCAAATAGACCAAACCAAGCTTTCACTTGAGCCTTTTACCTAGGAGTACCATCGGGTGCGTCCAAAATGATTTCTTAGCCTATGCTGCATTATGTGCAAACCTTGCACCTATCTTGCACCGAAACTAACACTGTCTCCAAACAGATCAAAGCAAGATTTCGTATGACACACGTCATCTAGGAGTTCCATCGTGTGCATCCAGATTGATTTCCAAGTATTTGGTATGTTCCATGCAAACCGTGCACCTATCTTGCATCAAGATTAGCACTATCTCCAAACAGACCGAACCGAGTATCCACTTGAGACCCTTCACCTAGGATTACCAACAAGTGTGTCCAAAATGGTTTCATAGACTATGGTGCATTAGGTGCAAACGATGCACCTATCTTGCACCGAAACTAACAATGTCTCCAAATGGACCGAAGCAGATTCCATATGACACACGTCCTCAAGGAGTTCCATCGGGTGCATCCAAATTGATTTCCAAGCATATGGTATGTTCCATGCAAACTATGCAGCTACCTTGCATAAGGATTAGCACTATCTCCTAACTGACCGAACCAAGCTTCCACTTGAGCCTCTTCACCCAGGAGTACCAAATAGTGCGCCGAAAATGGTTTCTTAGACTATGGTGCATTAGGTGCAAACTTTGCACCAATCTTGCACCGAAACTAACAATGTCTCCAAATGGACCGAAGCGAGATTCCATATGACACATGTCATCAAGGAGTTCCATCGGGTGCATCCAAATTGATTTATGAGCATATGACATGTTCCATGTAAATCGTGCGCCTATCTTGCATAAGGATTAGCACTATCTCCAAACTGACCGAACCAAGCTTCCACTTGAGCCTCTTCACCCAGGAGTACCAAATAGTGCGTCTAAAATGGTTTCTTAGACTATGGTGCATTAGGTGCAAACTGTGCACCTATCTTGCACTAAAACTTACAATGTCTACAAACGGACCGAAGCAAGATTCCATATGACACACGTCATCAAGGAGTTCCATCGGGTGCATCCAAATTGATTTATGAGCATATGACATGTTCCATGTAAATCGTGCGCCTATCTTGCATAAGGATTAGCACTATCTCCAAACTGACCGAACCAAGCTTCCACTTGAGCCTCTTCACCCAGGAGTACCAAATAGTGCGTCTAAAATGGTTTCTTAGACTATGGTGCATTAGGTGCAAACTGTGCACCTATCTTGCACTAAAACTTACAATGTCTACAAACGGACCGAAGCAAGATTCCATATGACACACGTCATCTAGGAGTTACATTGGGTGCGTCCAAATTGATTTCTAAGCATATGGTATGTTCCTTGCAAATCATGCACCTATCTTGCATCAAGATTAGCACTATCTCCAAAAGAGATCAAACCGAGCTTCCACTTGAGCCTCTTCACCAAAGTACGAACAGGTGCGTCTAAAATGGTTTCTTAGACTATGGTGCATTAGTCACAAACCATGCGCATATTTTGCACCGAAACTAACACTGTTTCTAAGTAGACCAAAGCGAGATTCCATATGACACACGTCATCAAGGAGTCCCATCAGGTGCATCCAAATTGATTTCCATGCATATGGCATGTTCCAAGCAAACCGTGCACCTATCTTGCATCAAGACTAGCGCTATCTCCAAACAGACCGAAACGAGCTTCCACTTGAGCCTCTTCATTTAGGAGTAGAAATAGGTGCGTCAAAAATGGATTCTTAGACTGTGGTGCATTAAGCACAAACTATGCACCTATCTTGCACTGAAACTAGCATTGTCTCCAAATAGACTGAAGCGAGATTCCATATGACACACATCATCTAGGAGTTCCATTGGGTGCGTCCAAATTGATTTATTAACATGTGGTACGTTCCATGCAAACTGTGCAACTATCTTGCATCAAGATTAGCACTATATCCGAGCAGACCAAGTCGAGCCTCCACTTGTGCCTCTTCCACTACGAGTACCATTGGGTGAGTCTAAAATGGTTTCTTAGCCTATGGTGCATTAGGCGTAAACTGTGCACATATCTTCTACCAAAATTAAAACTGTCTCTAAACGAACCAAAGCAAGATTCCATTGACACACATTATCAAGGACTTATATCAGGTGGGTCCTAATTGATTTCTGAGCATATCGTATGTTCCATGCAAACCGTGCATCTATCTTGCATCAAGATTAGCACTATCTCCAAACAGACCAAACCGAGCTTTCAGTTGAGCCCCTTGACCTAGGAGTACCATCGGGTGCGTCCAAAATGGTTTCTTAACCTATGGTGCATTAGGTGCAAACCGTGCGCCTATCTTGCACTGAAACTAACACTGTCTCTAAACGGACCGAAGTGAGATTCCATATGACACATGTCATCTAGGAGTTCCATTTGGTGCGTCCAAATTGATTTCTGAGCATATGGTATGTTCCATGCAAATCGTGCACCTATCTTGCATCAAGATTAGCACTATCTCTAAACAGACCGAACCAAGCCTCCACTTGAGCCTCTTCACCTAGGAGTACAAACATGTGCTTCCATAATGGTTTCTTAGACTTTGGTGCATTAGGCGCAAACCATGCACATATCTTGCACCGAAACTAATACTGTCTCTAAGCACATCAAAGCGAGATTCCATATGACACACGTCATCAAGGAGTTCTATCGGGTGTGTCCAAATTAATTTCTAAGCATATGGTACGTTCCATGCAGAGCATGCATCTATCTTGCATCAAGATTAGCACTATCTCCAAATAGACCAAACCGAGCTTTCACTTGAGCCTTTTACCTAGGAGTACCATCGGGTGCGTCCAAAATGGTTTCTTAGCCTATGCTGCATTATGTGGCACCTATCTTGCACCGAAACTAACACTGTCTCCAAATAGACCAAAGCAAGATTTTGTATGACACATCATCTAGGAGTTCCATCATGTGCGTCTAGATTGTTTTCCAAGCATTTGGTATGTTCCATGCAAACCGTGCACCTATATGCATCTAGATTAGCACTATCTCCAAACAGACCGAATCGAGCATCCACTTGAGCCCCTTCACCTAGGAGTACCAAGAAGTGCGTCCAAAATGGTTTCTTAGACTATGGTACATTAGGTGCAAACTGTGCACATATCTTGCACCGAAACTAACAATGTCTCCAAATGCACGGAAGCGAGATTCCATATGACACACGTCATCAAGGAGTTCCATCGGGTGCATACAAATTGATTTCCAAGCATATGTTATGTTCCATGCAAACCATGCACCTACCTTGCATAAGGATTAGCACTATCTCCAAACTAACCGAACCAAGCTTCCACTTGAGCCTCTCCACCTAGGAGTACCAAATAGTGTGTCCATAATGGTTTTCTTAGACTATGGTGCATTAGGTGTAAACTGTGCACCTATCTTGCACTAAAACTTACAATGTCTACAAATGGACTGAAGCAAGATTCCATATGACACATGTGGGGGTATAAACCCCTATACCCTTACGGCTAGACTTGGGCTAGGAGGCTTGGCCCATCACGAAGACAGTTCGAGGCTTGATCCAACTACTCGGAGTTTCGCGCAAGGAAACAAGACGTGGAGATCAAGCGAGATTCTAGTCGGTTAGAATAGGAATTGATATCGAACTATCTATGGCAATTAACCCTAGACCCCCCTAGGACACATTATTCTCAATCCAATACAATCACACGCAGGACGTAGGTATTACGCCCACACGGCGGCCGAACCTAGATAAAAAGCTTGTCCGTGTCTTGCGTCACCATCGAGTTCGTAGTTTGTGCACCGTCTATCGATAAACTACTACCGTCGGTATACCCCAAGGTAGACTGCTGACCAGCTTTCGTCGACAGTGGCGCGCCAGGTAGGGGGTGTGCGTACAGCTCTCCCGACGAACAAGATGGTCATCATTCCAGCTTCCGCGGCCATGCCTGGAGGCCTCACGTTCACCGTCGGCTAGATCACGTGGACGACGCACGGCGGCGGTCTCATGACCATGGTTTCGGAAGGAACCTAGATCCAATCTGGGATGACAGCGGCATCGGCTCCGACCACGCAGATGCTGGCACCGAGCACCCGACCACCGCTTCCGCGCTACAAGGGAAAGAAGATCGATGGCTCGGATCTTCTCCGAGCCCTTGATCGTGCTGATTTCAAGCTTCTCGAAGCTTCCCAACTAGTAGATGGGATCTCGCGCCAACCTGATCAAGCCGCACCAACGGATTTTTTCAACTCCTACCGGCCAACTCGTGTCGTCACACACGAACGACTGGGAACGTCTCTGACGATAACCTCCACCCCCTTAGGACGGTCCGTCAAGCTCGAGGCTGATTCGAAGGAAGGTTATCCTTGCGGTCTGAACAACTCGGCCTCTCTCTACTCGCGGCACATCCAATCCCTTTTTAACGAGGCTGGGTGGTTGCCAAAGTGGAGCGGTCGACCAGCTCGTCACTACGTCAACATCGTGACGATCCGAGAACTACGGGACGGCCAGGCTTCCAGCACAAATTCGAGCACTGGTTCCGTTCCCACTAAAGTCATAAACTCTGAGGACGAGGACTACGACCTGGATTTGCCACAATATCCTCCGGGTTTCTCTCGTTTCCCGGTCTTCCCACCCCGGCGAGGAGATATCGTTTTCAACGTCAGCGCCGACGAGCCGGTTGTTGATGGAGAAACAGACGAGTAGAGGTAGCTCCGTGAGCAGCACAATGCCGACCGCGCCCGACGACGCGCGGACGAGGAACGCCAACTCTCGCCGCATAATCTCACCGACGCCTTCGACATGGTCGGGGATCAGCCAGTCTACAAAACGCCAAGCGCCAATGTGGCTATCACCATGGCTAATTTAGATCGACTCCCTGATACTCCCGAATGCCAGGGCGTCCGATCCAGCGTTCGAGCACATCTGATCGCCGCGATGGGACAGACAGCCACTCTGCTCAAAAGAGTCCAAGCTATCTCCTATACAGAGGTCTCCTCTGACCAGACCCATCGCAGCCGGACCTCACCACAGCCCAGCAGGCACCACCGCAGCCCTTCCCCCAACAATCATCGAAAAGATTCACGGCGTGGCGACGACGGTCGGGATGCTGGCGGTCACCGCGAGCAGAATCGCGGGCGTGGTCAAGAAGTAAACCAGCACAGGGATCTTCAATACAACAACCCTCCAAAAGACGCCCGGGACCGCATCAACAGGCGCGCCACGGAGAGAGCAGTTCACGAAAACCTACGTCGTATTGAGTACGATGCAACGCACGCCCCCCGGGCCTGAGATAGTTCTCCTCACACCTCCGCCAAGTCGTGTGGCCCCGCAACTTCAAGCTTGAGAAACTCAAAAAATACGACGGTAAGGAAAACCCAGAAAACTGGATCACTCTATACGAGATCGCCGTCCGGTCAGCAGCAGGAGATGAGCACGTCATGGCCAACTACTTCCCGGTCGTCCTCGACCAGGCTGGTCACCAGTGGCTCCTGGGCCTGCCCGAGGACTCTTTCGACTCCTGGGAAGAATTACGCTAAGCATTCATCGACAATTTTATCGCTACCTGCGAACAGCCCGGGAACAAATACGACCTCGAGAGGATACGGGACAGGAAAAACGAGCCACTGCGCGATTACATCCGATGATTCTCGGATATGCGCCTTAAGATCCTGAAAATTTCCCACGACGAGGCCATATCTTCTTTCATAAAAGGGCTGCGCTTCCACGAAGCACTGAGGAACAAGCTACTGCGCAAAAGGCCAACAACGATGGCCGAGCTTCTTGCCACGGCCAAAAACTACGCCGACGCCGACGACACAGAAAAACTCATCCGGGATGATGCGAGAGGACCCGACCAGCCTCCTCAGCGAGACAATAGTCGTGGTCACTTCGACAACAGGAACCATCGTCGCCCCGACAACCGCGATCACAGGGAAGGTTGGGACCGGCGGCGCGACAATCGCGACGATTTCAGAGGAAAGCGCCTCCGCGACCCCGACCACGAGGTGAATACAGTCAAGCGCCCCAACGGGCGGCGGGACTACCAAGAAGACTACAACAAGACGTTGAAGGGACCATGCCAACTCCATCCAAAGTCCAACCACACCATGGAATAATGCCGCGTCCTCAAAAGCATCTATACGCGGCGGGCGGCTCAAGACGACCCCGCCAAGAAAAACGGGAAACAAGACGGGCGCGATCACGAAGACGAGGACGAGGACCAGGATAGGGACCCACGACACCAGTATGTCAGTCCCACCGACGTGGTCCACTCCATCTTCGGGGGCTAGGTTTCCATCGAGTCCAAGCGAGAAAGAAAGCTTCTAAAGAGAGCCTACCTCAACATAGACAGCGCAGATGGTTTGATCGCTGATCCGAAATTCCCCCCTGGTCGCACAGAGAGATCTCCTTCAGCAGAAAGGACCAGTGGGCCGCCATCCCGGAGCCAGGACGTTTCCCCCTAATCCTGGATCCTTGCATTAACAGCATTAGGTCGAGCGTGTGCTCGTCGACGGGGGAAGCTCCATCGACATCCTCTTCCGCAACAGCCTGCCTGCTCTCAAGATAACTCCGGCACAGCTAAAGCCCAATGACGCTCAATTCTGGGGAGTCTTGCCAGGGCAAAGCTCAATACCCCTCAGACAGATAACTCTGCCTGTCCAGTTCGGAACATCCGACCACTTTCGACCAGAGTTCGTCAACTTCGTGGTCGCTGACTTTGACGGGACCCACCACGCGATATTGGGCCGACCATCGCTGACAAAATTCATGGCGGTCCCACACTACTCGTACTTGGTCCTTAAAATGCCCACGGAGAAGGGCGTTCTAACTGTTAGGGGCAATGTCTACACCGCATACACTTGCGAGGAGGAAAGCTTCAAGATCACCGAAGCAATTGATCTTTCAATTCGCATGGTAGAAACAGCAAACCAAGCCGCGCAGCTCCCTCCCGACCAGCTCCGACTACCTGAGCAGGCGGCCGCTAGGAAGAATTTGAAGTCCAAGGAATACAAAGAGGTACAGCTGGTCGACGGCAGCCCCGAGAAGACGGCCCTCATCGGGGCCAATCTGGACCCTAAATAGGAAGACGCGCTCGTCAGGTTTCTAAGGGACAACGTGAGTGTTTTCGCATGAAAACCCGCAGACATGCCCGGCGTCCCACGAAACCTGATCGAGCACTCCTTAAACGTCTCGAAGACCGCAAGACCCATCAAGCAAAAGCTGCGACGGTTCGCTCGTGACAAAAAGGAGGCTATTAGGACAGAAATAACACGGCTTCTAGTAGCCGGATTTATAAAAGAAGTGTATCATCCCGATTGGCTCGCCAATCCGGTTCTTGTACGCAAAAATAATAATGAATGAAGAATGTGCGTTGATTACACCGATCTCAATAAACACTGTCCTAAAGATCCTTTCGGTCTCCCTCGCATCGACGAGGTGGTCGACTCAACGGCTGGATGCGAACTCCTTTCTTTTCTAGACTGCTACTCTAGTTATCAACAGATCTCGCTAAAGGAAGATGATCAGATCAAAACATCTTTCATTACTCCTTTTGGCGCATACTGCTACACGACCATGTCCTTTGGACTCAAGAACGCCGGAGCCACCTATCAACGGGCCATCCAGCAATGCCTCCACGACGAGATTCGTGATGACCTCGTCGAGGCTTACGTAGACGACGTCGTCGTCAAAACAAGGGATGCAAACACCCTAATCGACAACTTAGACCGAACCTTTAAGGCACTAAACAAGTATAAGTGGAAGCTTAACCCCAAAAAGTGCATCTTTGGGGTCCCTTCTGGTCTACTACTCGGCAATGTCGTCAGCCGCGATGGCATACGACCGAATCCTTCAAAAGTAAAAGCAGTGCTCAACATGCGGCCACCTAAGAATGTCAAGGATATTCAGAAGCTCACCGGATGTATGGCTGCTCTCAGCCGCTTCATCTCAAGACTAGGAGAAAAAGGCCTCCCTTTCTTCAAACTCTTGAAGGCGTCGGAAAAATTCTCCTGGACAGAGGAAGCTGACGCTGCGTTCACCCAGCTCAAGACCTTCCTCACCTCTCCGCCTGTTCTCACAGCACCTCAGCCCAATAAAGACCTGCTCCTTTACATTGCAGCAACCGACAGGGTGGTCTCCACGGCAATAGTGGTCGAGCGAGACAAGCCAGGTCACGTCTACAAGGTCCAAAGACCCGTTTATTTCATAAGCGAACTCTTAAATGAGTCCAAGGCCAGATACCCACAAATACAGAAGCTCATATACGCCATTCTAATAACGTCGAGGAAGCTAAAGCACTACTTCGACGGCCATCGGGTCTTGGTAACCACCAGTTTTCCTCTTGGGGATATTCTGTGCAATAAAGACGCCAACAGTAGAATCGTAAAATGGGCAATGGAATTATGCCCATTCTCCCTGGATTTCCAAAGCCGCACTATGGTCAAGTCTCAGGCCCTGGTCCATTTCATCGCAGAGTGGACAGATCTCAACGAGCCCCCCCGTTTCCGACGTCTCTGACCACTGGTCAATGTTCTTCGACGGGTCCTTGAACATCAACGGCGCAGGCGCTGGGATACTCTTCATGTCGCCTAACAAGGACAAACTGCGTTACGTCCTTAGAATCCTTTTTCCGGCGTCAAACAACGTCGCCGAGTACGAAGCATGCCTGCGTGGCATACGACTAGCCGTCGAGTTGGGAGTCAAACGCCTCTACGTCTATGGCGACTCCGCTTTAGTTATCAACCAGCTCAACAAGGAATGGGACGCAACCCACGAGAAGATGGATCTCTACTGCAAAGAAATCCGCAAATGGGAATCCAACTTCTACGGCATAGAGTACATCCACGTAGTCCGGGATAAGAACCAGGCAGCGGATGTGTTGTCAAAGTTAGGGTCATCTCGGGCCTAGATCCCGCGAGGTGTTTTCGTCCAGGACATCCATGAGCCAAGTGTGGGCACAGACCTGGTCGAAAAGCAACCTATTGAGGCAATGCTCATAAATGATGCTACTCCGACAACCAGTAGCCGTGATTGGCGCACCCCATTCATCAGATATATATCGGACGGGTCAGACTTTCATGATAAAACCGAGAACGAGCGCCTCATTCGATGATCAAAGAATTACATACTGGTGGGCGACAAACTTATGCGAAAAAATGCAAGTTCTGAAGTGCTGCTCAAATGCATATCCCAAGATGATGGCATCAAGCTCCTAGACGACATACATGTCGGATCCTGCGGCAACCATGCTGCCTCCAGAACGCTGGTCGGGAAAGCTTTCCGAGCAGGTTTTTACTGGCCAACCGCGGTCACCGACGCAGAAAAGCTGGTCCGACATTGTGAAGGATGCCAGTTCTTCACCAAAAGGACCCACGTACCTGCTCATGAGATTCAAACTATCCCATCATCCTGGCCTTTCGCCTGCTGGGGCCTCGACATGATCGGGCCATTTAAACCGGCCCCCGGCAACTTCAAGTTCGTCTTCGTGTTAATCGACAAGTTCTCGAAGTGGATCGAATACATGCCACTGCTCAAAGCAACCTCCGAGAAGGCTGTGGAGTTCCTCAATCAAATCATACACAGATTCGGGATCCCCAACAGTATAATCACCGACCTGGGTACTCAGTTCGCTGACACTACATTTTGGGACTTCTGCGATGACAGAGGCATAGTCATCAAATACGTGTCAGTAGCTCACCCACGAGCAAACGGTCAAGTCAAGCGCGTGAACGGAATGATCATTGATGCCCTAAAGAAAAGGTTGTACACCGAGAACGACAGAGCACCTGGTCAATGGATGAAAGAGTTACCGGCTGTGGTCTGGGGTCTCCGAACACAGGCTAGTCGGAACACGGGGGTGTCACCCTAGTTCATGGTTTATGGCACCGAGGCAGTGCTGCCGTCTGATATAACCTTCGGGTCTCCAAGAATTGAAAACTTCGACCAGTCAACAGCCGACAACGCCAGGGAGCTCAAAATCAACTGCATGGAGGAAAAGCGTCTAAATTCATGTCTTCGAACCGCAAAGTATCTTGCAGCCATCAGACGGTACCACAACAGGAACGTCAAGGACCGTTCTTTCGTGGTCGGCGATCTGGTACTCAGGTGGAAAACAAGCCAGGAAGGAATGCACAAGCTATCCACCCCATGGGAAGGACCCTTTGTGGTCGTCGAAGTCACACGTCCTACATCCTACAGATTAGCGTACCCAGACAGAGCACGCGTGCCTAATACTTGGCACATAGACAAACTGCGCCATTTTTATCCATAAGTTCCAGTAACTTTTGCTTGTAAGTTTCTTATAATTGGCAATAATAAAAGTTTTCCTTTTTCGCTAGACTTTGTTTACACGCAAAACTTTCGATGAGCACAACAACATCCTCTGAGACGGAGATCCTTAACAACTATCAATCAAACACAGTGATACATCACTCAGATAACTTTGCAGCGCTCAAAATCATGGTCATGACAAAATCAAACTTTATTACAAACTTTACATACAAAGTTTACAATAAACACCCTGACGGGCGGTTACTAGTCTACTCCTACAGACTATCCTACTGGCCTACTGCTCGAGCAGATCACCCGCTTGGCCTTGCTGCCCGGACGAAGGGGTCGGGGACACCGGCGCCTGGCTGGTCGAGACCGCAGGCGTCGACCGCCCATCTCCGGCAATAGACGCCCCCGACAACTCCCTGGCCGACTTGTCTGACCCCGGCTGGTCGGGGGGACTGGCCGTCCCACATAGGTTGATGTCGCCGATCACCGTCGACGACAAGTCTAGCAGGCCAGCTCGAAGGTCGTCCGCCTCCCGCGGGCCGACTTCCTTGGGGTACCCCCTCTCTAGCCTGGACAAGTCGACCAGGGGATAGTGGGCACGCACCATGCTAAGGACATGTGCACCGGCGAACTCCCAGGCGTCCTTAACGAACTGCTGGAGCCAATCCCACGCCCGTTGCGCCTTCTTGACTGGCATCAGCTTCGGCGCGCGGGGCTGGTCTTCAGGAAGCTCGGGGCTGATCAAGTCCAGGACCGGGGCTACTCCTTTCCAAAGCCTAATACAGTTAGTCTTCCAGGAGTCCCGATCCTTGACCAGCTCGTCTAAGTGCTTCTTGGTATTCACCTTGAGCACTACAAACCAAGCAGGAGGACAGTTTAAGAACAATGAAAGGAACGTTGAACAGCCAAATAAAAAAGGGGGGCGGCACGGTTATCACCAGACAATTCCTGATTCCTCTGGCTTAGCTCCTCGCCTGTTCGCCGTCCGGCCTCTAGCGCCCCGGCAAGCTCTCGGCCGAGCTGCTCCTTCTCTTGTCGGAGGCGCGCAGCCTCTTCCTCCAAGTCTACAGGAACACTCCCCTGGTCAGCGAAACTAATCACACGGCTATATACAGCTGCTCAGAGTGTGCGACTGACCTATCCTCTGCCGATACTGGTCGGCTAAACACCGAGTAAGCTCGAGACGACGCTCTTCCTGAGCACTCATCCTGGCGACCTTCTCCCCAACTTCTGACCGAAGCCGGTCCACCTCCGCGGACAGGGCCTTGTTCTCAGCCACAATGCCCTCGATTTGGTCAAAGCACCTTTTCCGGTACTTTGCCGTTTTCATCGCGCCCTGCAAAGAAGAACATATGTCGAACATAGGAACACTGCACAAAAGTGTCGAGCAGCACACAGGACCACTTACCTTAACCTCGTCCACGAGACGCTTGGCCGCGCGCTCCACCCTCGCGGCCTCTTCTGTCTCCACGAGCTCCTCGTGTCCAATAAAGTGGTCCCCGCGTTGGCGCCACACGTAGACGTGCTGGCGGCCGTCACAGGGACGACCCTGGATCTCCTCCATGTCGTCGTCAGAGGCCGCCTGGGGCTCCTCGTTTGCCGCACTGCCTCCGGCCACGGTCGTGGGCATCACTGGCCCCTGGTCTAGGCCAGGGGAGCCTACGGGCGAAGAGGTCCCTGCTCGGGACGGTGTTGGGACTCTCTGTAACACCCCAGTGTTATGGTTGCATCAAGCATGTGCATGGCATGAGCATCATCATTTTTCAAAGCATCCATGATCATCATCTATCTTGAGACATGTCATTCTTTGCAAAGATGTGGTTTAAATTGATTAAATAGGCTTCCTATGCTTATGTTTGAGTGAGGCCGATCTGGCCTTTGCTCCAGTTGACAAAGTTGTAGATCTCGCCTAGTACTCCAAGTTTGTCAACTACGCCATCGCCTAATTCGCTCTGGTTTGGGAGATAATCGCCGGTGAAGTGGCTCTGTCAGACGAGCACCCTTTCTTCTGAATCGGGCCTGACCTCGTCGACGTGGCCGACCGCCGGCAGAGCTCCGTCGCCATTTGTCGCCCGTACGCCGCGTTTGGCCCCGCTTGTCAGCTTCCGTCGCGTGCATGACCTCCACGGCGGCGCCCACTTCGCTCTGCCTCGCCCTCTCTCGCCTGAACCTCGTCCGCAGCGAGCCCTCCGCCGCGAGCTCACTCCGGCGAGCTCGTGTGCGCTCCTCTCTGCGTCTCCGTCCACCAAACTCCACCCAAAGCTCCGCCGTGAGCCGCTCTCCAAGCTCCACCCTCTAACTCGCCGAGAAACCCACCGGTGAGCCGACATTCCCTTCTTCCCCCAAATCGGTCCGCCGTGACCTTCTTCTCCGGCGAACTCAATGCCGAGCGCTGTGAGGCTTCTCATCATCTTTGGTTAGGTCCTAGAGGTAGCTTAGGTCCTTAGCGAGCTTTTGCGCCACCTGGTGGACGCTCTACCGGGTTCTCCGTCGCCGGACACGGTGCACAGCGCCGCCGTGCTTCCGCCGGAGTTGGGTGCTCTCGTGGCTAGCGCTTTCCACGGGGATCCAGGCCAAGCCGCGTACCTAGGAAGCTTCGCCGTAGTCCGTTGGTGCTGTAGAAGGCCTTAGGTCGCGCTCTACCGGCTTGAGGGCTCCGGCGTAACGCCGGGCACCTCCGCCGAGCCGCCATTGCCGACGGTGAGCCCCTTCCGGTGGCTCCGCCGTGGCAAAAGTGGGGTCAATCGAGCCGTTAGGGTTCGGGGATCACGTTGATGCCCTGGGTTTGGCCGGAGACCTCGCCGTCGCGGAGAAATCGCCGGCGAAGATCGCCTCGGCCGTGAGGAAGAAGAGTCTGACAGATGGGACCCACTGTCAGCGACTCTCTCTTTCCCTCCTTTTCTTTTATTCAAAAATCCTGATTTTTGGCTTTCTTGCAAAAATCATATCTCCTGTTTCTGAGATCCAAAAATTGTGAAACAAATTTTGTGGTGTTTCTTGAGATGGCTAGTATTTAATAAAAATATAAAATGAATCATGTTTTTTGAGAAATTATTTATTAAGGATTTAATCTTGTTATTTATGGATAAAGGCATATCTCTTGTTATACTGCTTAGTTTGCTTTGAAAATTTTATGGTGGTCTCTGCATGGCATTGGAGTGCTCTGATAATTATTTCATGATTTTTGGAGCACTGTTGTTGTGATATGTAATTTGTGTTTGAAATATGGCTTGTTTCTTTAATTAAATCACATAAAATAATTGGTGTTTATGCTGGTGCTCTATTTTGGTGGTAAACTTGTTTATGGTATTCCTAAGATGTAAATAATCTGAAATCTGTTGTTTGACACTATATAAGTCATGTTTATGAATTTATGAAATAAATGCCTTGATACATGTTAAATGCATATCTTTAATTTGGCATGTGCATTGGTCCTGAAATTTTTATGGTGGTGATCTGATGTTATACTTGTGCCTCTGTAATTTTTGTAGATTTTTCTGAGCACTTTAACTAATATCTTGTAAATATGCCTTATCTAAAGTTAATTAATAAATGCCTTGTTAAGTAATTGTTTTGGGGTTTTCAACTGATGATCTGGTGACCTTGTAATATGTTTGTGCTCATGAGTCATATGGTTGGCATGGTTTGTGTTTTGATCATGTCATTAAATAATTAACTATAGGGTTAAATGCTGTTCTGGACAGCAAGTGAGCAATTTAACTTTGCTTAATGATAACTTGACTTTCTGTGAAACTTGTCTAAATCAAAGTTGTTCTAAACTTATAGAGCCAGCTGTGGTTTAAATTTGAAGTCATTTGGCCAAGTAGTTTAAAAGTTATAGATGTTCCAAGTTGGGTTCCAGAAATAGGTGTTCTCTGTTTTTCTGGGACAGAACTTGGAACTTTGTTTAAATGACCAGTTTCATATATGAATCTTGCTGTCATGTTTAAAGATTAATTGTAGACAATTTCGTAAGCTTTCCAGAATGTCCTTACTCATGTTTGTTGGACCTGTCTATCTATAATTATGATTTATTTACTGAGCATACTTGTTTTGTGTCGTTTGCTGCTTTAGTGTCATGATAGGTTTTGGGTTATGTTAACTTGTTTATTCATGTGAGTTAGTATAACTCTTGCTCCGTAAATGAGTGTCCAGTGAGTTGCTTGTGTTATTAAGCATTCATCTGTAGCATGTGCACCTTCTCATTCATCGAGCATGCAATAGGTGCACCGGACGTGGCAGTTTCCTTCGAGCTCCAAGCGAATCCCGAAGGTCAGGAGGGCAGCCAGGAAGTGGAGGTCCAGCAAGCCGGACTCGAGGAGCCCGAAGAAGAAGTTGAGTGCCCGAATCACGAGCCGGCATCGTTCGTGAAAGGCAAGCCCCGGAGCATTCTAAGTCTCCCCTTATTTCCGAAAAGTTTACTTAATATGTTATATCTATTGATGCATTACGTATAGGAGTTGTGATGAAACTATTGCTGCATTCTACTTTATCCTTGTCCAGATAACTCACCCTCCCTGGTTGTAGAGTTAGGTTCGAGTAGCAGCTTAGCTATGCTTTAATCGGTAGAAGTCGGGTGATATTCTGTCATCCGCGCGATATAGGGTTGTGTCGGGTCACGATGGTCTATATGTGCTATCGTGGATGGAACCTGGTTAAATTGACTTAAGCCGGGCAGAGTTTTGCAAGTGTGTAGTAACTCCGTCTGTGGCAGCTAAGGACCGATCGTTGTACGTCCTCTTGTCATGTTGAACGCATGCCTGACACTTAGTTGGCCGGATAACTCGTTCCGACCGCGAAGCCGAGTAGTATGACTCAGGCCGGAAGACCGACAAGTATAAAGTGCGCACTACCGGAGGAAGTGCGGTGTGCGGGGGACCATTGGCGTAAGTCCAAAGGCAGGTGAGTTAAAATTCCTGACCTCCCTGGCAGAGTGGTAGCCCTGGGAGTGCGGCGCTGATCGGAGCCGCGACTCCTGAGTCGTACCAAAGGTGACCCTTTGGCTCTCCGGCAGGAGATGCCTGGGTGAGTGCTAGGAATAATCCTCCAGCTGGATAGGAATTCGATTCGAATCGCCGTCTCTCCCGGTTAGTGAGAACTTGACAGAGCAGCGGCAAACGTAGCATTCACTAATGAACTTGGTTCGTGATAATGATGATAGCAAGAAGAACATATGATGAATTTGATATGGTTAATATTGTTTGTAATAATCAAGTGATGTGTTGTAGTACAGGTGCTAATCTAGTGGTAGGCTGATGATAAATAAATATGATGCCCTTAAAATAACTTAGTTGTAAGTTAAGCTTTTGGCAAAAGGTGAGTCAACCAGCTCCACTTAAGATTTAGCCTTGCATGATCCTTGGTGTCTTTTGTGTTTTACTAGACGGGTAAGTCTAGCTGAGTACATCCTCGTACTCAGGGTTTATTCCCACCTGTTGCAGATGATATCTTCTATGACGGTTTCTGCAAGACCTGTCTCCATCCCGCTGGGGATGAGGACTAACCGTTGGGCACGGTTCTCTACTCTTCTCGTCTATGATGCTTTTGGAAGGATGACCTAGACTCTGGCAGTAACAAACTTGTGAACTGAACTTTGAACGGATGTGTGTAACTATTTTGCTTCCGCTACTTCAAACTTGGGTTGTAATAACTTAATGACTCCGATGTGGTGCCGCTTTGTCGGCAATGAATGACTATGTAACAATCGTTGTGTTTATGCTGAACTATTACGATCTTGGTTTGTTGCGAGTTGGTTTGAAGTCCTTCGTGATTTCGATTGACTACCGGGATTATATGGGCTCAAGTTTAGAAACTTGATTGTTTGACGATCGTTTCTGCACTTGAACTCTTATAATTTGGTCGGTTCTGTGACAGCTGGCATCGGAGCAAGTTCAGCATTATAAATGCAGCATTTGTGTATTTAAAACAAAAGAGTTTTTAAATAAAATGGTGTTTAATAAGTAATTAAGTTATGCCAGTGGTCGAATCCTCCTTGCCCACATAAGGACTCTAGGTGGCTATTTAAGTACTGACTTGGGGGGTTTTATTTATGCATCTCCGGCAGTACTCAGGTATGGATGTGTGATGACCGCACTATGCTACCCTGTGGTCTAATGGTGGAGGTAGCCTTCATATGTGAATTAGCCACATATGTCGCTAGATTTAAATTATGCAACGTCGCACCTACGCTCAGGTAAGTGGGAGCTGTGAGAGCATGATCGTCCAAACGGCGGTCTAGGGGAGTGTTCGCGGTGGTTTTCTGGAGTGGCTACATGTCGAAACCATGGAACCACGAAAGAAACTTAATTGGGGAGTATTTAATTTCTCGGGTAGTTGTGGTGTCATTGTTTGAGCATGTTGGGCATGCCCAAGCAATGTGCACTTAGTTTACTGCTTTCTTGAGTGATATATATTGGGAACTGTTGGGCTGAAGTGAAGTTTTCTGCAGGTACTCGAACAACGTACGTGTAAACCGATAGTTACCGTATCGAGAGACGAATGTATGCCACCGTATATCCGTTAGAATATTAATTTTCTAAGTTTGTGAGGATGTACGGTTCGTGCATGCATCATGTCGCATTCATACATACATTCTGTCTCCTCCTTCCCTTACAATTTCGTCCCTTTTTAAATAAATAAATGTTGCTTCAACTAATCCTCTTTTACCATGGTATTCCCATTCCTTTCCACAGATGGACGCACCCGCCTCACCTCGTCCCAGTGAAACTTTCTTGCACGAGTTTGGCACTCCTACCCTGCTCTGGAGAGTGTTACGGACTGTTGGGTATACTGAGCCACCTCAGTATTCTTGGTGGGAGATGGAGAGCACAGGAGAGATCCAGTGGTTTGCTGTGCAGGGAGTTGTCCCTCCACGCGGGGACAAGCCTGCATGGACAGGCTGGACGTGCAGCTCAGATGGGCAGACTCCTTGGGAGGCAGCTCAGGTTGCAGCCCAGACTATCCTGCTCGACATATGTCAGAGGTGTGGTGACGAGCTGACAGGAGGACCAGCGGCCTCCATTCCTAGTGCTGACCCAGCAGCCGCGGAGTGGAAACAGGCTGATGGTTGTGCTTTGGTTCGAGGCAGAGGAGAGAGAGCTGAGAGCTCTAGTCCTGCTATGAGTGCTATGATGGCTGTACTCAAGCTGATCAGTCAGCGAGAGGACACCTATGCACAGGTGATGGTGGCTGTTCGTAGGGCACAGGAGATGCAGCGGAAGGCTGAAAAGCGTGCTCGCAAATTTCGCAAGCAAGCTAGGCTCCTGGAGCAAGCTCAGAAGGACCGCAATGACTGGGAAGACATTGCGGAGTATCGGAGGCAGCAGTGGGTGAAAGCCATCAGAGAGAGAGATCATAAGCAGGATCAGATGAGCCAGTTAGCTAGAGAGAAGGAGACCTTGCAGGAGCGCTTGGTGCAGCTCACCCGTGAGAGCGATACTGCACTCCGTGTGTCGGAGAACAGGCACCAAGCATGGGAGATGCACCGAGTTCAGTCGCTTGAGCGGGAGAACTATCTACAGGGTCAGATTGAGGCTGGTCTTGTGGAGATTCACCATCTCGACAACTTGCTACACCCTATTCCTCGCCCTATCCCAGTGTATCCAGAGGTGGGACCTCAGGTGATTGTGGCCGAGGATGATGGTATGGAGGTCGATGGGCCAGCAGCGGCTGCACCACCTTTACACGAGGACGTGGAGGATGAGGAGCTTGAGCCGGTTAGCGACGAGGATGGAGAGGCGATCTTCGACGCTGACTCGGATGACGAGCCTGGAGTGTAGGGAGTAGTGAGTAGTTGCTGCAGGATCTTTTGTTGTATGCCAGTCGGTTGTGGTGCTTTTGTAACCATGTTGTAATTCGAAACTTTGACCTTGACTCATGGCATGTACTGTGATGGTGTAATAACCTTATGGACCCTATGTGCAGTCTATATGATCGTTATGTTGTGCCGATGTTTTCCGTTGTGGTGCGTATTGCGGATATCTATGTCGTGTGTTGGATTGGTGATGTTGTTTTGTGGAATTGAATTATTGTGCCTTTCTGTGAAGTTATTCTCTCGAATACTTTCAGGCATGAGTATAAGTTCTTCTACGGCAAATCTTGTCATCATCAATGCTCACTGACTGTGTCTTTACAGATGTCTCGTGGCACCCGGGGTGCGGAACAGCGTGCAAACATGAATCCACCACCTCCTCCTCCACCACCAAATCCAGCTGAGCTGATGCAAATGATGGTGGAAAATCAGAGGATGCTCACTGAAACCATCAATCGTATGGCAAATTAGGGTGGCCGTAATGCACAGGAAGGGCCAGCTCCTAACCAGTACAGTAGCTTCAAGGACTTCATGGATACGAAGCCCCCACCTTTCAGAGAAGCTGAAGAACCCCTTCAAGCTGAAGAGTGGCTGAATACGGTGGAACAAAAGTTTCGCCTACTTCGGTTGACTGAAGGTTTGAAGGCGGATTATGCAGCTCACCAACTGCAGGGACCAGCAGGCATCTGGTGGAATCAGTACCGGGAAGCTCTACCGGCTGCCACGGTGATTGATTGGAATCTTTTCCGTGAGGCTTTCAAAGGGCATTTCATTCCTCCAGGTGTTATGGAGATGAAGCACACCGAGTTCATGCAGCTGACTTAGGGCAACAAGACTCTGAAGGAGTATTTGCATGCTTTCAATCACTTGTTTAGGTATGCTCCTGAGTTTGTGAACACGGAGACGAAAAAGATCGCTAGTTTCAAGCGGGGTTTGGGTCCCAAATTGCTGAAGACTATGGGCCGCACTAAGTGTGCAACTTTCAACGAGTTTCTCAGTGATGCTCTCACCCAAGAGAACTATAACACTGTGTACACTGCGACCAAGACTCGCAAGAGGGCTTTTGAGGCCAGTGCTGGGTCATCTCAGTCCAAGGCTCCAGTGGCAGCTAAGCCACCATTCCGTGCTCCAACCCCCAACCAGCGATACCGCCCTCCGGTGAAGAAGAATCAGGCAAAGACGGGTTTTCGCAAGGGGTACTCTATTGCTCTTCCTAGGGGCAACACGGGTCCCAGCTATGCCAAGACTCCACCTGCCAACCGTCCGTGCTGGAACTGCAATCAGACCGGGCATTGGCAGAGCAACTGTCCTTACCCGCCAAAGAAGGGCAACCAGGGGAACGTCCGTCAGGGGCGTGTTCACTACACAACTGTGGAGGCAATCCCTGCTGGTGAGGTAGTCACGGCTGGTAAGTTTCTGGTCAATCAACATGATGCACTCGTGCTTTTTGATTCTGGAGCATCGCATTCTTTTGTGAGTTCTGAATTTGTATCTAAGCATAGCATCAAGACCATCACACTTGATCAAGGCAGTTATTGTATTAGTGCTGCGGGAAATGATATTTCCACCAATCAAGTGGTTTTGGGGGCAACTCTGGAGATAGGAGGCCGTCAGTTTCTTGCTGATCTGGTTGTTCTACCCGGTGTGGGCATAGATGTAATTCTAGGGATGAAGTGGATGAGTGGTAATGGAGTTCTTATAGACACCACCACTCGTGTAGTGATGTTGAAAGACCCAGATACCAAGGAGGCATTTCTAGTGCAACTCCCTCGTGATATTCAAATCCGTAGCACTGTGAATGCAGTTACATCTAAGGCTATTCAGGATATTCCGGTGGTGTGTGAGTTTCCGGACGTATTTCCTGATGATTTTCCCGGGCTTCCTCCGGATCGGGATGTGGAGTTCAAAATTGAATTGATTCCAGGCACCGCTCCTATCTCTAGAAGACCTTATAGGATGCCGCCCAATGAATTAGCTGAGCTTAAGACCCAACTAAATGAGTTGTTGCAGAAGGGTCTTATTCGTCCTAGTTCTTCTCCTTGGGGTTGTCCGGCCATCTTTGTGAAGAAGAAGGATCAATCTTTGCGCATGTGTGTGGACTATCGTCCCCTAAATGCGGTGACTATCAAGAACAAATACCCTCTTCCTCGCATTGATATCTTGTTTGATCAGTTGTCTAAAGCTAAGGTATTCTCCAAGATTGATTTGCGATCTGGGTACCATCAGATCAAGATCCGTCCCGAAGATATACCTAAGACGGCTTTCTCGACGAGGTATGGGTTGTATGAGTACCTTGTCATGTCCTTCGGGCTTACGAATGCACCTGCTCATTTCATGTATCATATGAATTCGGTGTTCATGCCCGAATTGGACAAGTTTGTAGTGGTCTTCATTGATGATATCTTGGTATATTCTTGCAATGAAGAGGAGCATGCAGAGCATCTGCGTGTAGTGTTGTCGCGTTTGCGCGAACATCAGCTTTATGCTAAGTTTAGCAAATGCGAGTTTTGGCTAAAGAAAGTACCTTTCTTGGGCCATGTCTTATCTAAAGAAGGCATATCGGTGGATCCGGCTAAGGTGCAAGAGGTGCTGGATTGGAAAGTTCCAACTTCGGTACACGAGGTTCGGAGTTTTCTCGGTCTGGCTGGGTATTACCGTCGATTTATTCCGGAGTTCTCCAAAATATCCAAGCCTATGACTCGTCTACTTCAGAAAGATGAAAAGTTTGTGTGGACACCTGAGTGTGAAGAGGCATTCCACAAGTTGAGGACACTGTTGACATCAGCTCCTGTCCTAGCTCAACCTGATATCGAGAAGCCTTTCGATGTCTTTTGTGACGCATCAGGCATTGGTTTAGGCTGTGTGTTGATGCAGGAAGGTCGCGTTATCGCGTATGCCTCGCGCCAACTTCGAAAGCATGAGGTCAATTACCCCACTCATGACTTAGAATTGGCAGCAGTTGTTCATGCTTTGAAAATCTGGAGGCATTATCTGCTGGGTAATCTGTGTAATATCTACACCGATCATACGAGCCTCAAGTATATCTTCACTCAACCTGAACTGAACATGCGGCAGCGAAGGTGGCTTGAGTTGATTAAAGACTATAATCTCCAAGTGCACTATCATCCGGGCAAGGCAAACGTGGTGGCGGATGCCTTGAGTCGGAAAGCGCACTGTCACTCAATACAAGTGGAAGATCCGTTGTTGTCACATCTTATGCATCCGCTTGTGCTCAACCAGATTTCTCTGGAAAGTACCATTCGCAATCGAGTCATCGAACTGCAGCGGACAGATGTAGGCATCCACCATATCAAGAGGAAGATGAAGGAAGAAGAAACCAAGCATTTCCGGGTTGATGAAAACGGAATCCTTTGGTTCAAGGATCGACTTGTGGTCCCAAAAGACCGCGAGCTGCGAAATCAGATCCTATCTGAAGCTCATTCATCCAAAATGTCTATCCATCCTGGTAGTAACAAGATGTATCAGGATCTGAAACCTTTGTTTTGGTGGACAAAGATGAAAAAGGAGATAGCTGCTTTTGTCGCTCGTTGTGACAATTGTTGTCGCGTGAAGGCTGTTCACATGAAAGCTGGTTTGCTTCAACCCTTGCCAATTCCTGGTTGGAAATGGGAAGAAGTCAGCATGGATTTCATCAGTGGACTCCCAACTTCTGTTAAGGGTTATGACTCTATCTGGGTGGTTGTAGATCGTTTGACCAAGGTTGCTCGATTTATTCCAGTCCGAACTGATTATCGTCCCCATCAGTATGCGGAGTTGTATTTCGAGCACATTGTTCGCCAGTATGGTGTGCCTCGAACAATCATATCTGATCGTGGACCACAGTTCACTGCTCGTTTTTGGGAATGTCTTCATGAGCAGATTGGTACTCACTTGGTCCGCAGCTCTGCTTATCACCCCCAAACAGCAGGTCAAACTGAATGAGTTAACCAGATCCTTGAAGATATGTTGAGGGCATGTGCTCTCTCATCAAAAGGTTCTTGGGTTAAGTGGTTGCCATTAGCTGAGTTCTCCTACAACAACAGTTATCAGGAGACTATCAAGATGGCTCCATTTGAAGCCTTGTATGGTCGAAAGTGTCGAACCCCGTTGAATTGGGTAGAAGCTGGAGAGCGAAGATACTACGGCATCGATTTCGTGAACGAAGCGGAGCAGAAAGTCCGTGTTATCCAGCAACACCTGGAAGCTGCTCAAGCTCGTCAGAAAAGTTATGCCGACAAGAGAAGGAAGCCGATTGAGTATTCAGTTGGTGACCATGTGTACATCAAGGTGTCTCCGATGAAGGGTGTACAAAGGTTCGGAGTCAAGCGAAAGCTTGCACCTCGCTATGTGGGACCTTATCGGATTCTCGAAAAGAAAGGGAATGTGGCATACAAAGTTCAACTCCCAGTTGCGCTTCGGGCCATTTTTCCTGTCTTTCACGTATCGCAATTGAAGAAGTGCCTTCGTGTACCGGAGGAACGAGTGGAAATTCGAGATATCAAGTTGAAGTCAGACTTGGTGTATGAGGAGAAACCCATGGCGATTCTTGATCGCAAGGAACGGGAAACGCGTAATCGTGTGGTTAAGCTCTACAAAGTGTTGTGGAGTAACCACGGGGAAGAAGATGCCACTTGGGAGACGGAGGATTATTTGAAAGAAGTTTACAAAACCTTCTTCGAAAATCAGTAAGCTTTCAAATCTCGGGACGAGATTTTTGTAAGGGGGGAGGGCTGTAACACCCCAGTGTTATGGTTGCATCAAGCATGTGCATGGCATGAGCATCATCATTTTTCAAAGCATCCATGATCATCATCTATCTTGAGACATGTCATTCTTTGCAAAGATGTGGTTTAAATTGATTAAATAGGCTTCCTATGCTTATGTTTGAGTGAACAATGATTGTGTTTGTGCTTAATGTCTTGGTAATTAGTTTATCTATGTTTAACTTGATCTTGGGAACAATGTTCATGTTGGTCACTTTTCCAAAATATGCTTCTAAGTCATACTTATGAAAATAGGCCCTAGAAACCTCTTTTGCTTAGGCTTTTAAAAAGTGTTTCATAAAATGTTTGCATGTCAAAACTTTCTACAGCACAGTTGTAGCAAATTTTATAAGGAACAAAAGTTGTTTTATGGCCATCTCATGAAAATGAACACAAACAGCTCAAAAGTGGTCCACAAGGCAGATTTGGGTCTGTTTTCAACACTTAGAAAATTTTCTAAGTCCTGGGTGCTTTGCAGTTTGCTCGATCGGTTTTGGAAACTCTATATCTTTCAATCCAGGCCGATCTGGCCTTTGCTCCAGTTGACAAAGTTGTAGATCTCGCCTAGTACTCCAAGTTTGTCAACTACGCCATCACCTAATTCGCTCTGGTTTGGGAGATAATCGCCGGTGAAGTGGCTCTGTCAGACGAGCACCCTTTCTTCTGAATCGGGCCTGACCTCGTCGACGTGGCCGACCGCCGGCAGAGCTCCGTCGCCATTTGTCGCCCGTACGCCGCGTTTGGCCCCGCTTGTCAGCTTCCGTCGTGTGCATGACCTCCACGGCGGCGCCCCGAGCGAGTGGACGCGTCCACTTCGCTCTGCCTCGCCCTCTCTTGCCTGAACCTCGTCCGCAGCGAGCCCTCCGCCGCGAGCTCACTCCGGCGACCTCGTGTGCGCTCCTCTCTGCGTCTCCGTCCACCAAACTCCACCCAAAGCTCCGCCGTGAGCCGCTCTCCAAGCTCCACCCTCTAACTCGCCGAGAAACCCACCGGTGAGCCGACATTCCCTTCTTCCCCCAAATCGGTCCGCCGTGACCTTCTTCTCTGGTGAACTCAATGCCGAGCGCTGTGAGGCTTCTCATCATCTTTGGTTAGGTCCTAGAGGTAGCTTAGGTCCTTAGCGAGCTTTTGCGCCACCTGGTGGACGCTCTACCGGGTTCTCCGTCGCCGGACACGGTGCGCAGCGCCGCCGTGCTTCCGCCGGAGTTGGGTGCTCTCGTGGCCAGCGCTTTCCACGGGGATCCAGGCCAAGCCGCGTACCTAGGAAGCTTCGCCGTAGTCCGTTGGTGCTGTAGAAGGCCTTAGGTCGCGCTCTACCGGCCTGAGGGCTCCGGCGTAACGCCGGGCACCTCCGCCGAGCCGCCATTGCCAACGGTGAGCCCCTTCCGGTGGCTCCGCCGTGGCAAAAGTGGGGTCAATCGAGCCGTTAGGGTTCGGGGATCACGTTGATGCCCTGGGTTTGGCCGGAGACCTCGCCGTCGCGGAGAAATCGCCGGCGAAGATCGCCTCGGCCGTGAGGAAGAAGAGCCTGACAGATGGGACCCACTGTCAGCGACTCTCTCTTTCCCTCCTTTTCTTTTATTCAAAATCCTGATTTTTGGCTTTCTTGCAAAAATCATATCTCCTGTTTCTGAGATCCAAAAATTGTGAAACAAATTTTGTGGTGTTTCTTGAGATGGCTAGTATTTAATAAAAATATAAAATGAATCATGTTTTCTGAGAAATTATTTATTAAGGATTTAATCTTGTTATTTATGGATAAAGGCATATCTCTTGTTATACTGCTTAGTTTGCTTTGAAAATTTTATGGTGGTCTCTGCATGGCATTGGAGTGCTCTGATAATTATTTCATGATTTTTGGAGCAATGTTGTTGTGATATGTAATTTGTGTTTGAAATATGGCTTGTTTCTTTAATTAAATCACATAAAATAATTGGTGTTTATGCTGGTGCTCTATTTTGGTGGTAAACTTGTTTATGGTATTCCTAAGATGTAAATAATCTGAAATCTGTTGTTTGACACTATATAAGTCATGTTTATGAATTTATGAAATAAATGCCTTGATACATGTTAAATGCATATCTTTAATTTGGCATGTGCATTGGTCCTGAAATTTTTATGGTGGTGATCTGATGTTATACTTGTGCCTCTGTAATTTTTGTAGATTTTTCTGAGCACTTTAACTAATATCTTGTAAATATGCCTTATCTAAAGTTAATTAATAAATGCCTTGTTAAGTAATTGTTTTGGGGTTTTCAACTGATGATCTGGTGACCTTGTAATATGTTTGTGCTCATGAGTCATATGGTTGGCATGGTTTGTGTTTTGATCATGTCATTAAATAATTAACTATAGGGTTAAATGCTGTTCTGGACAGCAAGTGAGCAATTTAACTTTGCTTAATGATAACTTGACTTTCTGTGAAACTTGTCTAAATCAAAGTTGTTCTAAACTTATAGAGCCAGCTGTGGTTTAAATTTGAAGTCATTTGGCCAAGTAGTTCAAAAGTTATAGATGTTCCAAGTTGGGTTCCAGAAATAGGTGTTCTCTGTTTTTCTGGGACAGAACTTGGAACTTTGTTTAAATGACCAGTTTCATGTATGAATCTTGCTGTCATGTTTAAAGATTAATTGTAGACAATTTCGTAAGCTTTCCAGAATGTCCTTACTCATGTTTGTTGGACCTGTCTATCTATAATTATGATTTATTTACTGAGCATACTTGTTTTGTGTCGTTTGCTGCTTTAGTGTCATGATAGGTTTTGGGTTATGTTAACTTGTTTATTCATGTGAGTTAGTATAACTCTTGCTCCGTAAATGAGTGTCCAGTGAGTTGCTTGTGTTATTAAGCATTCATATGTAGCATGTGCACCTTCTCATTCATCGAGCATGCAATAGGTGCACCGGACGTGGCAGTTTCCTTCGAGCTTCAAGCGAATCCCGAAGGTCAGGAGGGCAGCCAGGAAGTGGAGGTCCAGCAAGCCGGACTCGAGGAGCCCGAAGAAGAAGTTGAGTGCCCGAATCATGAGCCGGCATCGTTCGTGAAAGGCAAGCCCCGGAGCATTCTAAGTCTCCCCTTATTTCCGAAAAGTTTACTTAATACGTTATATCTATTGATGCATTACGTATAGGAGTTGTGATGAAACTGTTGCTGCATTCTACTTTATCCTTGTCCAGATAACTCACCCTCCCTGGTTGTAGAGTTAGGTTCGAGTAGCAACTTAGCTATGCTTTAATCGGTAGAAGTCGGGTGATATTCTGTCATCCGCGCGATATAGGGTTGTGTCGGGTCACGATGGTCTATATGTGCTATCGTGGATGGAACCTGGTTAAATTGACTTAAGCCGGGCAGAGTTTTGCAAGTGTGTAGTAACTCCGTCTGTGGCAGCTAAGGACCGATCGTTGTACGTCCTCTTGTCATGTTGAACGCATGCCTGACACTTAGTTGGCCGGATAACTCGTTCCGACCGCGAAGCCGAGTAGTATGACTCAGGCCGGAAGACCGGCAAGTATAAAGTGCGCACTACCGGAGGAAGTGCGGTGTGCGGGGGACCATTGGCGTAAGTCCAAAGGCAGGTGAGTTAAAATTCCTGACCTCCCTGGCAGAGTGGTAGCCATGGGAGTGCGGCGCTGATCGGAGCCGCGATTCCTGAGTCGTACCAAAGGTGACCCTTTGGCTCTCCGGCAGGAGATGCCTGGGTGAGTGCTAGGAATAATCCTCCAGCTGGATAGGAATTCGATTCGAATCGCCGTCTCTCCCGGTTAGTGAGAACTTGACAGAGCAGCGGCAAACGTAGCATTCACTAATGAACTTGGTTCGTGATAATGATGATAGCAAGAAGAACATATGATGAATTTGATATGGTTAATATTGTTTGTAATAATCAAGTGATGTGTTGTAGTACAGGTGCTAATCTAGTGGTAGGCTGATGATAAATAAATATGATGCCCTTAAAATAACTTAGTTGTAAGTGAAGCTTTTGGCAAAAGGTGAGTCAACCAGCTCCACTTAAGATTTAGCCTTGCATGATCCTTGGTGTCTTTTGTGTTTTACTAGACGGGTAAGTCTAGCTGAGTACATCCTCGTACTCAGGGTTTATTCCCACCTGTTGCAGATGATATCTTCTATGACGGTTTCTGCAAGACCTGTCTCCATCCCGTTGGGGATGAGGACTAACCGTTGGGCACGGTTCTCTACTCTTCTCGTCTATGATGCTTTTGGAAGGATGACCTAGACTCTGGCAGTAACAAACTTGTGAACTGAACTTTGAACGGATGTGTGTAACTATTTTGCTTCCGCTACTTCAAACTTGGGTTGTAATAACTTAATGACTCCGATGTGGTGCCGCTTCGTCGGCAATGAATGACTATGTAACAATCGTTGTGTTTATGCTGAACTATTACGATCTTGGTTTGTTGCGAGTTGGTTTGAAGTCCTTCGTGATTTCGATTGACTACCGGGATTATATGGGCTCAAGTTTAGAAACTTGATTGTTTGACGATCGTTTCTGCACTTGAACTCTTATAATTTGGTCGGTTCTGTGACACTCTCCCCTCTCCGACTGGAGGAGTCGGGACTCTGTCTTCCTCCCCCATAACATTACTCGGGGGAGGGGTCCTCGTTGCCTCTTCATCCCTTGTCGGGGTGCTCGCCGTGGCACTCGCTGGGGCCGGTTGTTCCTTGGCGCTCGTAGCAGCGGTAGCCGCCGCAGGCTGCTCCGTGGCTTGTGGCGCGGCGTCTCCAGCGGCGGCAACAGGCTCGGCCGTCCTCTGTTCAGCGACCTGGTTGGGGTTGACGTCCGACGCCGCGCTAAACAACGAAACAACATTTAAACAATGTCAGAAACAGCAACAAAAAACAGAACATCGCAGTACGAAAGTTCAACCCTTACAGGTCAGATCGCCGGTGTGTCGCGGTGAACCTCCTCCTGGTCCTACCGGTTGGCGCTTGCGCTCCCGTCTCTGCGACACGCGGTGCAGGAGGGTCGCTGGCCACCCGATCAGTGGTGGCCGGCGCTACGTCCGGTCGACTGCGCGGTCTCTGGACCAGAGAAGGCGCGGCCTCCTTCTCCTCGTCGTCATCGGTGATCCGGACGAGTCGACGGCGCTTCGGCGCCTGACTGCTCTCCGCCGGCAGCGCCTCTGCTGGGGAGGGGTCTGCCGCCATCGGCCTTTTCCCCGCCACCCTGTCCTCGGTGGTCGGGGCGGGGTGGGTCTGCTCCTCCTCACTGCTGGTGTACCGGGTACACCGAGCAGTGTCATCCTCCTACGGATCTTCCCCCGCGAGATTCTCCATCCCAGGTGCCAGTGATACGTACACTATGCACCGGTCAACGTCTCCGATCTACAACAGTAAAAGAGACAAGTTAGCAACTAGGAAGAACAAGAACTAAGGAGGTACAATCAGTCAGTAACGTTACCTTGGGAGCTGGTCGCCCTAGCTTGAAGGCCTGCACCCGATCACTGCCACGGACGAAGCTGTTGTCCGCAAAGTTGAACAGTTCGTTCAACAGCTGCTGCACTTCCGCCTTCTCCAAGACCTCAGGCCTCATCCTGGTCGGGTCCTGGCTACCAGCGTACTCGTACGCCGAGTGCACCCTCTTCTGGCAGGGCATCACCCGACGATAGACGAAGTTGCCGACCACTCCTAGCCCGTCCAAACGCGACCAGTCGATCAGCTTCATCAGGTCCGCTACTTGACCGGCGAACTCTGGGTGGTCGGTCCAACTGACCCTCTTCTCGGGGATGTACCCCACGTCACAGAACGTGGAGCTGCCCAGCTCTTCCCTGACATAGAACCACTTCTTGTACCATTCGGTGAGAGAAGTGTTCCATGGGCAGTTTAGATACCGGTTCTTCATCCCGTCACGAAGATTGAGGTATACTCCATCTGCAATCTTGGAGCCTCCAACCGCTCCCTTTTTCCTCAAACAGAAAAGATAACGAAAAAGATCGAAGTGCGGCTCTATTCCAACATAGGCCTTGCACAGATGGATGAAAGTGGAAATGAGAAGAATTGAGTTCGGGTGCAGATTGCAGATCCCGATCTCATAGTATAGAAGAAGCCCCTGGAGAAAAGGATGGACAAGAACCCCAAAACCCCTCTTGAGAAAATCTTCGAACACTACAATCTCACCGGCACGGGGGTCGGGGTAGCTCTCCCCCTCTGGCGCCCTCCAGCCGTCGAGCTCTGGGCTATGCAGTAGCCCCATGTCGACGAGGTCGTTGAGGGACTTCACACTGCTTAGGGACTTTTTCCATTCCTTGGCCATCAGCTCGGCCCTCTTCTTGGAGTCGCTCTTCGCCATTGACGTTGCAAGAGTGACTGTGAGTTGGGAGGATTGCAGGTGGTTGTAGAAGGCAAGAGCGGAAAGCTTGAAGGCGATGGCAGGGTAAGCAATGTGGGGGTACTGTCAGGCTTTTATAAACCACAGCTCCACCCCCTCCCACTTCCCGCATTCTTGGGAAGTGGGCGGGCCCAGCGGCGGACGCGGCGTTTTGGTTTTCAATAATTGTCGGCAGTTAATGCGGCGGCCTTTTGGTATAATTGATGGTTTCCTTTTCTCAAACCGCGCAAAGGGCGGCTGCACAGTTACCAGGCGCACCTTTTCACGCAACCATCTGACAACACATTAGGAGGTCTCGTCACGTCAATCATTTACGCGGTAAGATGTTTTTTTGACAGACAAAAATTGGTGGAGGGTCAACATTCCTAGGGACTGTGCCGACCACAGAGCACTGTATGCTCGGGGACTGGTCGCTCAGTCCGTCGACTTGGAAATCTAGGGACTGCACCGACCACCGAGCACTGTATGCTCGGGGACTGGTCGCCTAGTCTGCCAGCTCGGTAAATCTGAGGACTGCACCGACCACCGAGTACTGTATGCTCGGGGACTGGTCGCCCAGTCTGCCAGCTCGGTAAATCTGGGGACTGCACCGACCACCGAGCACTGTATGCTCGAGGACTGGTCGCCCAGTCTGCCAGCTCGGTAAATCTGGGGACTGCACCGACCACCGAGTACTGTATGCTCGGGGACTGGTCGCCCAGTCTGTTTGCTCGGGAATCTGGGGGTCGCACCGATCACCGAGCACTATATGCTCGGAAACTAGTCGACCGGCCCACCAGATTGATAAGTCTATCCGATAGCAAACGAGTATGAGATGCTCGGGGACTAGATAATTTTAATTTTTTAGACCTTGCTACAAGGTTCATACTTCGCCTTCCAGCAAGCTCGGAGACTACATTGGTACGATGCATCTGGCGATGCATCTCAGTTTCAGAATCTGTTTGAGGACTTTTCTTTTGACCCTGGCACCACGTGCCTACATCACCTACTGCCAGGCTCAGGGACTAAGTGGGCACACTTCACCTTGCGGTGACTATGCTTGCTTTTTGTAAGGCTATACTTTTCAGAAAAGCAAAGTGGGCACACTTCAACAAGAAAAGAAATATTTTTTTCTCAAGAGCACCATGCATTCTTCGAACAACCTGCTCCTTCGACGACGATGTTGATCAACTATCTTTTGAGTTGGTCAAAATACTGTTGCAACTGTTCTGGCGGCTCTCATGCTAATCGAAGACGTCAAGCCTCATTGGTCGAAGAAGCTCAAGACGGTGTGTTACATCACAATACATGGTGCTCGGGGACTAGCTGTGGGGGTATAAACCCCTATACCCTTACGGCTAGACTTGGGCCAGGAGGCTTGGCCCATCACGAAGACAGTTCGAGGCTTGATCCAACTACTCGGAGTTTCGTGCAAGGAAACAAGACGTGGAGATCAAGCAAGATTCTAGTCGGTTAGAATAGGAATTGATATCGAACTATCTATGGCAATTGTAACCGACTAGGATTAGTTTCCAGATCTGTAACCCTGCCCTCCGGACTATATAAGGAGGGGCAAGGGACCCTCCTAGGACACATTATTCTCAATCCAATACAATCAGACATAGGACATAGGTATTACGCCCACACGGTGGCCGAACCTGGATAAAAAGCTTGTCCGTGTCTTGCGTCACCATCGAGTTCGTAGTTTGCGCACCGTCTACCGATAAACTACTACCGTGGGTATACCCCAAGGTAGACTGCCGACCAGCTTTCGTCAACAACACACGTTGGGTGCGTCCAAATTGATTTCTAAGCATATGGTATGTTCCTTGCAGATCATGCACCTCTCTTGCATCAAGATTAGCACTATCTCCAAATAGATTAAACCGAGCTTCCACTTGAGCCTCTTCACCGAAGTACCAACAGGTGCTTCCAAAATGGTTTCTTAGACTATGGTACATTAGGCGCAAACTACGCACTTTGCTAGCACCGAAACTAACACTGTTTCTAAATAGACGAAAGCGAGATTCCATATTACACACATCATCGAGGAGTTCCATTTGGTGCATCCAAATTGATTTCCAAGCATATGGTATGTTCCATGCAAACCGTGCACCTATCTTGCATCAAGATTAGCACTATCTCTAAACAGACCGAACCGAGCCTCCACTTGAGCCTCTTCACGTAGGAGTACCAACAGGTGCTTCCAAAATGGTTTCTTAGACTTTGGTGCATTAGGCGCAAACCGTGTACATATCTTGCATAAGGATTAGCACTATCTCCAACATAACCGAACCAAGCTTCAACATGAGCCTCTTCACCTAGGAGTACCAAATAGTGCGTCCATAATGGTTTCTTTGATTATGGTGCATTAGGCGCAAACTGTGCACCTACCTTGCATCGAAACTAACATTGTCTCCAAACAGACCGAAGCGAGATTCCATATGACAGACGTCATCTAGGAGTTCCATTGGGTGCGTCCAAATTGATTTCTTAACATATGGTACGTTCCATGCAAACTGTGCAACTATCTTGCATCAAGATTAGCACTATATCCGAACAGACCAAATCGAGCCTCCACTTGAGCCTCTTCAACTACAAGTACCATCGGGTGCGTCTAAAATAGTTTCTTAGCCTATGGTGCATTAGGCGTAAACCGTGCACATATCTTCAACCAAAACTAACACTGTCACTAAACGAACCGAAGCAAGATTCCATATGACACACAACATCAAGGAGTTATATCAGGTGCGTCCTAATTGATTTCTGAGCATATCGTATGTTCCATGGATCTATCTTGCATCAAGATTAGCACTATCTCCAAACAAACCAAAGCGAGCTTTCACTTGAGCACCTTGACCTAGGAGTACCATCGGGTGCGTCCAAAATTGTTACTTATCCTATGGTGCATTAGGTGCAAACCGGTTAGCTATCTTGCACTGAAACTAACACTGTCTCTAAACGGACCGAAATGAGATTCCATATGACACATGTCATCTAGGAGTTCCATCTGGTGCGTCCAAATTGATTTCTGAGCATATGGTATGTTCCATGCAAATTATGCACCTATCTTGCGTCAAGATTAGCACTATCTCTAAACAGACCGAACCGAGTGATGAGGACATCAACACCAGCGATACATCCTCTCCTACATCCTGTCCGACACAACCTATAGCTGGTCCTACATCTCCGACACAACCTATAGCTGGTCCTACATCCTCTCCGACACAACCTATAGCTGGTCCTCTTACTCGTGCTCGTGCCCGTCAACTCAACCTTCAAGAATAATGGACAAGATCAGCAAGGGAAGGTTCAACTGCATTCAGAATTTGAGGCAACACCAACTTCAAGGGCTGATTGCATATGGGAAGAGTGATAACTTAACAAAGGTGATTGGAGATCAGGTCCAAGCCTCCACAACATCCTCTATCAAGTTACCACGTCGCTTCTAAAGCAAGGAAACAAAGAGTCCAAACCCAACACGTTTTGGTAGTTGGATTCGGACTGGAAAATAACTCTAACTTGTATGGATCACCACGGCGTCATATTGACTCCAACTGGGACGTTCCTATACTTGTTGGAAAGCTCATGAAGTCTACGTTCCAATGGGTCCAACCACATATCTATACAGCTTATGAGTCAGGCGCAGTCCTTGTTTTCGTGCCGACACCTTTTTCGGTTTTGGTGCTGTGTCACCCTATTTTGGACCAATGGCCCATGTATCAAGTTGACTCCATTAGGGACGCGTCCTAGGGTTGGAGGACGACTCTAGCACCCCTTTGGTCGTCCTCCCCTCTATTTATTTTTATCTAGAGCCGCCATGAACAACTGGGTTTTGATTAGATAAAGTTTAGCCTTCGCTACTTGCTTGTAAACGCGCGTGCTGATTCAGCCGCCCGTCTTCTTGTTTTCGAAACCCCACTTCATTAGAGATTGAGTTTGAAACCTTCATTTACATCTAGTATTTTAGTACTTGTTCTACTTGTTCTTGCTGGTTCTTCGATTGCTTGCAGGACGAGTGCCCTAGTGGCCGGGTGTTGCGCTCCACAAGATCGTGACAGCCATTGGAGGCGGTGTATCGGTTGCTAAGGCGCGGCCTTAGAAGGCTGTAGTCGGGCTGTGAACGTCATCTCCATTCACTAATCGAGTTATCCCGCGCCTCTCATCGAAAGATCAGGCGAAAACCCTAGTGGGTTCACATCAGTTGGTATCAGAGCAATGTTCTTCGGTGAGAGACTTCTAATCCTTTGCTGTTTTTAATTAATTTTCTATAGTCCAGAAAAGCCAAAAAATAATATAGTAGATTAGTTTTTCCATAATCCTATTAAACATTTGTGCCTTGGCTAGTACCGTTTTAGTTAGGGCTTGTTGAATTTGCGTTGCTTCGGTTTGTGTCGAGTTGCTGGTCTTAGTGTCTAGTCCTTTAGAGTTTCGAGTTCTTGTCACCATCTATACACAGCCGAGTATTACCATATCTTCTCTCTGTCGAATCTGTTGTGAAGTCCGAATTGAACTGTGATCCAAAAAGAAAGATAACTCCATACTTGTTCGGCCTTACTCTAGAGAGAGAGAGTGTGTGTGTGTGTGTGTAGCGAATTGCTCTTTTGTATTCCTTTGTTCATATAATCAGTTTTTGAGGTTGCCCAAAAAAAAGAAAAAAAAAGAAAAAAAAGAAAAGAGAAAAGATTCAAAAGAAAAAAAAAGGGGCTGTTTTTCATATTGATTTTAGGTTTCTTCCACCTTGTTTTCGGGGGTGTGCTGTGGTTTTCCTTTGTGTCCAGGCTCGCGTCTCTAGCATGGTCTAGCCTAGGACCAGCACAGTACCATCGTCGAACGCTTATTCAGCTCGCTTTTATAACTAACGTGGTGCTAGTTCGTTCCTTGTTTCAGCCCACCTATAGCTCCACATACTCTACAGCTTGACAGGTCTTGTGCTGCAGCACCGATACACTTCGTCCATTGCTGTACACTTGTTGGCAGACGACCCCTCCTATCAAGCAAGGTAAGAATTGGTAAGAACTTGTGTTACAGGTTAAGTGTGAGCGACTTGCTGTAGCTACATCCTAGTAGTTGTAGGGCTTTTATTTCTTCACTTGCCTTTTTGTTGTCTTTGTCTTTGAACCATGCCAGGGGTAGATGATGGTAACAAAACACCACTTACACCTCGTACTAAGGGCATCATACAACATTTTGAAAGGAAAGTGAAGCTGCACACAGAGGGACTTGATAACGACTTGCAGGTGACAAATGAAAAGCTGGGGCAGTTGGAGGCTACGCAGATTGCCACAAACAACAAGCTCACAAGTTTGGAGGAATCCGTTGCTAGTGTGGACAAAAGCCTTGCTGCTCTCCTAAGGCGATTTCATGCTTTCCACACCGAAGATAAAGAGAAGCATAAAGAAGAAAAGGAGGGAGATCGAGAGCACGGTAGTCATGAAGATGACTACACTGGTGATACTGAACATGATGATCAAGACACTCGTGATCGACGTCGCCTTCGTCACAACCGTAGAGGTATGGGTGGCAACCGCCGACGCGAGGTACACAATAATGATGATGCTTTCAGTAAGATTAAATTTGAGATACCCCCTTTTGATGGTAAATATGACCCTGATGCTTACATCACTTGGGAGATTGCTGTTGATCAAAAATTTGCATGTCATGAATTTCCTGAGACTACACGTGTTAGGGCTGCTACTAGTGAGTTTACAAATTTTGCTTCTGTTTGGTGGATAGAATATGGAAAGAAAAATCCTAATAACTTACCTAGAACTTGGGATGCGCTGAAAAGGGCCATGAGAGCTAGATTTGTTCCATCTTACTATGCGCGTGATATGATAAATAAGTTGCAGCAGTTAAGACAAGGTGCTAAAAGTGTAGAAGAATATTATCAGGAATTAAAAACGGGTATGTTGCGTTGTAACCTAGAGGAGGATGAGGAACCGGCTATGGCTAGATTTTTGGGTGGGTTAAATCGGGAAATTCAGGACATCCTCGCTTACAAAGAATACAATAATGTAAACCGTTTGTTTCATCTTACTTGTAAAGCTGAAAGGGAAGTGCAGGGACGACGTGCTAGCGCAAGGAGTAATATTTCTGCAGGGAAGGCTAATTCATGGCAGCAACACATGGCTTCAACTCCATCTACACGTATTTCTACTCCATCATCTAGTGACAAGGCTCGAGCTGCCCCCACCAATTCAGTTGCGAAGACGATGCAAAAGCCTGCTGCGAGTACTTCATCCGTGGCATCGACGGGTAGAACAAGCAACATACAATGTCATCGGTGCAAGGGATATGGGCACATGATGCGTGACTGCCCAAACAAGCGAGTTATGATTGTCAGGGATGATGGTGAGTACTCATCTGCTAGTGATTTTGATGAGGATATACTTGCACTGCTTGCGACTGACCATGCAGGTAATGAAGATCAAATAGAAGAACATATTAATGCAGGTGAAGCGGACCACTATGAGAGCTTGATCGTGCAGCGAGTGCTTAGTGCACAAATGGAGATGGCGGAGCAAAATCAGCGACACATTTTATTCCAAACAAAGTGTGTCATCAAAGAGCGTTCTTGTCGCATGATCATTGATGGAGGTAGCTGCAACAACTTGGCAAGCAGCGATATGGTGCAGAAGCTTGCCCTCAACACCAAACCACACCCGCATCTCTACTACATCCAATGGCTGAACAACAGTGGTAAGGCAAAGGTAACTAGACTTGTGAGAATTAATTTTTCCATCGGATCCTACAAAGATATTGTTGAATGTGATGTTGTGCCTATGCAAGCTTGTAACATTCTGCTAGGTAGACCTTGGCAATTTGATAGAGATTCTATGCATCATGGTAGATCAAATCAGTATTCTTTTCTATACCATGATCGCAAAATTGTGTTGCATCCTATGTCCCCTGAAACTATTATGCAAACTGATGTTGCTAGGGCTACTAAAGCAAAGAGTGAGAGCAATAAAAATGATAAATCTGTAATTGGTAACAAAGATGAGATAAAACTGAAAGGACGTTGTATGATAGCTACCAAATCAGATATTAATGAGTTCAATGCATCCACTTCTGTTGCTTATGCTTTGATATGCAAGGATGCTTTGATTTCAATTGAGGATATGCAATGTTCTTTGCCCCCTGCTGTTGCTAACGTTTTGCAGGAGTATTCTGATGTGTTTCCAAGTGAGGTACCAGCGGGGCTGCCTCCACTACGCGGGATTGAGCACCAAATTGATCTTATTCCTGGAGCAGTTTTGCCAAATCGCATGAATGCTAAGTACAAATGCGCTGGAGATAAAGGTAGAAAGCAATTGATTCTGGAACCTGGGGATTTGGTTTGGTTGCATTTGCGAAAAGATAGATTTCCAGAACTGAGAAAATCCAAATTGATGCCTAGAGCTGATGGTCCTTTTAAAGTGCTGCAACGAATTAATGAGAATGCATATAAGCTTGATCTTCCTGCAGATTTTAGGGTTAGTCCCACATTTAACATTGCAGATTTGAAGCCTTATTTGGGTGAGGAAGATGAGCTTGAGTCGAGGACGACTCAAATGCAAGAAAGGGAGGATGATGAGGACATCAACACCAGCGATACATCCTCTCCTACATCCTCTCCGACACAACCTATAGCTGGTCCTACATCTCCGACACAACCTATAGCTGGTCCTACATCCTCTCCGACACAACCTATAGCTGGTCCTCTTACTCGTGCTCGTGCCCGTCAACTCAACCTTCAAGAATAATGGACAAGATCAGCAAGGGAAGGTTCAACTGCATTCAGAATTTGAGGCAACACCAACTTCAAGGGCTGATTGCATATGGGAAGAGTGATAACTTAACAAAGGTGATTGGAGATCAGGTCCAAGCCTCCACAACATCCTCTATCAAGTTACCACGTCGCTTCTAAAGCAAGGAAACAAAGAGTCCAAACCCAACACGTTTTGGGATTTGGATTCGGACTGGAAAATAACTCTAACTTGTATGGATCACCACGGCGTCATATGGACTCCAACTGGGACGTTCCTATACTTGTTGGAAAGCTCATGAAGTCTACGTTCCAATGGGTCCAACCACATATCTATGCAGCTTATGAGTCAGGCGCAGTCCTTGTTTTCGTGCCGACACCTTTTTCTGTTTTTGTAACATCCCTGATGTTACGGTTACTAAAAATGGATCATGTCATCATGAGCATTGCAAATCATATTGGTTAAAGCGCATTAGTATGCATCAACTTAAAATAAGTTTATTTTGAATGTTTGAGCTTAGGGAAGTAGAGTGTGCTTCTGTGGTGTGTTGTTGCTTGTGTGATTGCTAAAACCCTAGGGTGGAAGTTTTCCGATAGGCTAAGGGGGGGAAAACCCTGATTTTGAACCCCAGAACTGCCCCCTTTTGTGCAATTCAAAAACTAAGCAAAATTTGAGGTTGAGTTCAAAAGCAAAGTTGTAGATCTTGGCAAGATGTACAACTTTGGTGTTTTGAGTTTTTGAAGTTTCAATATAAAATTCAAAGTAATTTTGAAAATGCAGATTTCCAGAAAGTGTCCCCTTTTCCAACTTAAACCCCCAATTCAAAATCCATTTGGAATTTTGAAAAGTGGTCAACATGAAAGTTGTAGAGCACAAAAAGTTGAGCAACTTTCATGTTGGGAGTTTTTCAAGTTGTTATACAAAATCAAAAGTAATTTTGGAAATTCTGTTTTGCCCCAATTCAAAAATTTGGAATTCTTTTGATTTGAGTTTGATTTTCAAACTGTTTGGCAAAATTACCCTTGATCCATTGAGAATCAGCTTGGGGCACCTAAATATGTTTTGCAGCTTATAAAATTTGGAACAACTTTTGTTTTGACACAAATTTGACTTCAGTTCAAATTTTGTTTGAATTTCACAAAATCCAGAAAAGGGGGGGATAAGGGTTGCTACAGTGACCCGATAGGGATCACTGGCTCCCTGTCCAGCGCGGCCGCCGTGCGCGCAGCACCGCGAGCGCCCGTGCGGGCACGCAGCTGCCTGCTTGCCTGCGTCGCCAGGCGACGTGGACGCCCGGGCTCGCTTCCTCCTTCCCTTAAGCACCAGCACGGGCGGCGCCGCGCGTTCTCCCCGTCCAGAGCCGAAGAATCCCGACGAGCTTCTCTCTTAAAATTCACTGTGCTTGATCCCTCTCCAGTCAAATTGAGCACCCCACCGTGTTCGCCACAATCTTACGAGCTCAGCGCACCCCCTAACTCTTTCTCTAACCCACCCAGTCGCCAGAGCTCCTCTGTTCTTCTCCAACTCCGGCCGAGACCGCCGCCGTGAGCTTTCTCCGTGGCCACGCTATTCCAGTGAGCAAACGATCGAACTAGCGGATGTTTCTGTTTCCTTTTTACCTCCAGTTGCTCATGCGCTCGTTCCTTTTTCCCTGGGCGCGAACAGGATCGCCGGAACGACCTTACCGGAGCCGAAGCACCCGCCCGACGGCATCGTCTTCGTCGCTAGCAGTCTCGGCTACCTCCCAGAGTTCCGCGTTGTGAGCACCTTGCTCCTTAACACTCCCTGAACCTCCCAGCCTTGCTGGTTCACGCTCTACCGAGCCCCAGTGGCCGGCCGACGGTCGGCCATGGCGGCCGCCCGCTTTTCGTGTGGCCGGAGAGGAGGGAGATAGTAGAGCACGAGTAGAGGGTGGCAGTGAAGTCGCAAGGTCAAGGCGGAGTGGATGCGCGCGCACGCGTGGGCCGAGTACTTCGCTAACGGCGGCCGGAGTCGCGGCGGAGCCGCCGCGCGCGAAGGAGGAGGAACTGACGGGTGGGGCTACCCCGTCAGCGACCGCGTGAGGGGAGAGGGCAGCGCGCGACGCCCGCATGGGCCGCGTCCAAGCGGAGCGCGCGTGGGCCGAGCAGCCAGGCCGTCCGCGCAGTGCGGATGTGGGCCGAGCACGCGCATGGGTCGGCCTGCGGGCCAAGATCCAGGCCGCCTACTGCGCAAAGCTCTTTTTCTTTTTCCTTTTTATGCAATTCTTGATTGATGTTTGAAATTATGTGATAAATTGTGTAGTGATCCAAAAATAGTGAAACTTTTTGTATAGGTTCCAGATAATATAAAGAGCATAGGAAAAATGTTAGAGTCTATTTCCTTGATAGTTTGCCTGTCCATAAAAATTGGCTTTTTAATTAATAAATAAAACTTCTAGGAATTTTAATAATTTATTTATGTGTGCAAAAATCACCAAAATTGGTGGAGAGCCTCTGAATATTGTTCCCTGGCTCTACACAAAATTTGGTGGCATTTGGATAATGTTTAATTGAAATATTAATAAACCCTTATTTAGTACTTAAGTAATAATTCCAAAATAATTCAACAATAATTAAGTAAACCCTCATGATTAGGGTTGAGTGACTTTGGATTGTGTGATGACCTGAGGTCATTAACCCTAATGACCTTTGGCATTTAATTGTTGTTTAGCCCTAATGCTTAATTACTATCATTAGTAATTAATTAAAAATTTATTAAGGTAAATAGGTTTAATAATTAATTAATTTAAGATAATTATGATTTAAATAAAGTCTTAATTTACCAATGCAACCTCTTGGGTAAAGACACTAAGTTGTTAAACAACTTTATTTATTATTTATTCTGTATTGCATCAAGAAGGCAAGTTGTACTCGATTTGGTCCTTCTTGCATTTTTGTTATACGCATATCATGAGCATTCATCATTTTGCGTATAGTGTCCGTGACCGAAGGAGCGCCCGTTGAACCGAACCCTGAGGTCGGTGCTCCGTTCGAGGAAGTTGGATCCGAGACTTGGGAAGTCTCCGAGGGTCCCTCTCTGCCCTGCAACCAAGGCAAGCCCCGGATGCATTAACCCCTCCTTGGATGTTTTAAATCTTTTATCACTTATGAATTGAAAATGCTGCATTAGATAGTTGAGAATTGGGTTAACCTACTTGCTGCATTTACTACCTTGATATCTGTTATCCTGTCCTTGACACCTGTTTTATTTTAAAACTGCGTAGCGATGCTTAGCCCTGCTACTAGATAGGTTTTTAAACAAGAAAGTTTGAAGGGTTGTTGTGGGATACACTTGTGATCAATGATATTTCAATTTGAGACCGGTCGGTGGGCTTGCTTTAAGAATGGAGTCTTAAAGTAGTGTCTCCAACTGTGTCGGTTAAGGACCGGTCCGTTGATGGCCTGCTGGGTTGAGAATTTATAGTACTAGCCACTTGCCCACGGTAAGCCCAGTCTTGTGATCCCTCGACGCGAACAGCTACTCGCGCACTGGGAGTGGAAAGATGGCGAGAGTAGTGTGTACCCACCTTACGGATCTGAGATGACCGGAAAACATCTAGATCGGCTGTAGGATGGTGGAGTACTGTGCTCTCGGGTGCCGCGAACCTGGTCAAATTTGGGGAGAGCTTGTTTTGGGTTGATATATGCAAGATTTGGTTCTACATATGTCGGGTGGTTAGGAACTCCAGCTGGATTGCTAAGCGATTCGAATCGTCGTTGCTCCCCGATTAGGAGACTCAATTCCTTCGACCCTCATCGTAGTTAAATATGCAACTAAGTGATATAATGAGAAAGGGGAAAATGTCTCATGAGGTTCGGATCCCAATTCCCGGACTCATAGCGACATGAAGCTATGACCATCGATAAATAATACTTAATGATAGGGTTAGGAACTCACGGATTCGTCTGTGGGGAACAACTAGTTAGACTATCCTCGAATTCTTCTGCCTCTGCGAGGGAGGAATTCAGGGTAAAACTTGAAAATAAGGATGCACTACTAGTAAGCTTTTCCGCAAAACACTTTGGCTCCTTGCTCAGCCACCCCTTGTCTACCCTAAGCCTGCATCCCTAAATTCTCCTCTTTTCCCGTCGGATAAGTCTTGTTGAGTACTCCCGTACTCAGGGTTTCAATACCCCTGTTGCAGGTGATGCTCAGGAGCCGACTTGTTTCGGACCCTGTTGTGTGACCGTCGTCGAGGTTGACGACGAAGAAGAGTGAGCGTGGCCCATGGGCAGGGTCTGTAAATTTGTTTTGTCTGTACTAAAGTTTCAGTTGCTCCGCTGGACCAGGCTTGTAATAACACTCTATTATTTGGAAGAACTACTTTTGTAAATTATGTTATGTAATACTTCCGCTGTTTCACTCTGAAATACTATTTTGGTCTTGTGTCGTTGAGTTACTGCTTTATCTTCGCAACGAATGATCCTGGAGTTAAGGTGGCCACTTGCTATCCTGTAAGGGCGAGAAGAAACAGTTCTCGTTGTTTGACCATTGTGAGTGGTCAGGACGAGTCCGATCGATACGCCACAGGTAGCAGTGGAATGAGCACACAGTAAGGCTCATCGGACTTCTAAAGTGGGAGGACTCCCGGCATCACTGTCAGAGGTCCTTAGGGCAATGGCAGGTGCCGGTGGGCCCAAACACTTAGGGGGTTCTGCCACAGCTGGTATCAGAGCCTTCGTTGCTAAGATGACTGCTGAACCTTTTGAAAAACTTCAAAAATTCGTTTGAAACTAATACTATGAACCTGCCTATTTTGAGTTCAAGTGCTTAGTCCTAATCTACCCCTGTCTATAGGCTTTCTTAGAATTTTATTTAAGTGGTCTGGAGGAGCAACCTAAAGTATTGCCCTATGTTGTAAAAGTTTGAAGTAATATCGTTACGAATTGTTAGTAGGAATCGTAAGTTCGTGCATGCATCATAATGTATTAACTGGTTAAATTCCTTCCTCCTTGTTGGGTTGGGCGAATAGAATCAATCCTATTCTTGCTAACCTTTAAGGTCTCTTTTACCAATCTAAACTTACCCTCTACAGGATGGCTCGACAGAAGCAGACCCCGCGTAAGCGGACAGGTCCAAAAGGAGTTCCCCGACATCAGCTAGCTCCACGCAGTGATCAAGCCAGTAGTAGCCGCACACCGCCTCAGCAGGAGGTGGACAGGCTGTCCGCCGAGTTGACTGAGGTGATGCGAGAGAGAATGTACAATGTTATGGAGATTGGCAGACTCAAAGCTCAACTGGCCAAAGAAAAACAAGCTACGGAAAACTGTGAAGCTATGTTGTCCCGGATGGTGGAAGAGCGGAATGCAGCCGTTGCCCGAGAGGAAGAAGCTAGGAGCACCCATAGGCATGAGCTAACTAGGATGAACGCAAAGTTGGGTAAGGCAAAGTATCTTAAGGATTTGTATGTGAAGATGGCGGCCACGGTCACCGCACAACGGGATGTTGCGTGGCAACGAGAGGACCAGCTCCAGCTGGAGAAACTGGAGCTGGCACATCACTTAGATACAGTCAATGACCTGGCTATGCAATATCGTGATATTGCATTTGATCTGTATCATCAACTCCACCCACCTCCCGGCGAAGGAGAAATGGATACGGATGGCGAGTTGGCAGACGATGGAGAACCCGATCCAGGCCTCAGTGGTGAAGAGGAGTCCGACCCCGATGACCACAACCCAGGGGGTAATCAAGATGATGGCAACGACGACCCGGGCTACAGCTCTGGCCACACCGATTAGTTCGGTGAAACCGAGGGCAACGTCGTTGTAGGGGTCTTAGTTTGCCGTAGTGGGGTTCGGGTTTGTAATATAAGTTTTCTTTCGGTTTGAGAAGTTGAACTTGTTTGCTCTTGGTGTGTATCTAACTAATGTTTAATAAGTGAATGTGAGGTATGTTCTGTGTTATGAATTCTACGTGGTAACAGGTATCTACGATTCTTGTAACAGATGCCGATGCGTACTCGCGGATCCGATGGAGCTGGGACATCCCAGGGAGGGGATGATATCCCCAACCCTCCACCTGCTCCACCTTCTTTGGCTGACGCCATTGCTGTCCTACTAAGTGCCACAACTGACAATGCTCGCTTACTGCGCGAGCTAGCACAGCGTCAAACACACCCTGCTTCAAACTTCAGGGCACCGCGCAACGGGGATGGAGAGGCTCGGTATGTGGATTTTACCGAGACCAAGCCCCCAGTGTTCACTAAGGCCGATGAGCCTTTAGAAGCGGATGACTGGCTCCGAACTATGGAGCATAAGTTCAGTTTAATTCAGTGTTCAGAAACTCAGAAACCCTTATTTGCAGCCCAGCAGCTTCGGGGAGCTGCAGGTGCTTGGTGGGAGAACTTTTTAGCTATTCAAGCTCCCGGACACCAAGTTACCTGGACTGAGTTTAGGGACGCGTTTCGCGCCCACTACATCCCCGAAGGGCTCATGGCCATGAAGGCCGAAGAGTTTCTCGCCTTGCAGCAAGGCGACAAAAGTGTTATGGAATACGTGGCAAGGTTCAATCATCTTTCTCAATATGCCACGGATCATGTGAACACTGACAGAAAGAGGAAAGCCTGTTTTATGCGTGGTCTAAATACTAAACTTCAGACTATGATGACCACTTGCCAAAATGCTACTTTCTATGAGGCAGTAAATATTGCCATCGCCTCTGAGGAAAAGAATAGGAAACACAAGGAAGCCAAGAAGAAGGCTGCTTCCTCTTCCTTCTCTGGTCGCGGTCAAAAGCGCCAGAGGATCCTTTATCATCCACAGGGCCACGGACGTTTCCAAACGCCGTCGCCTTATCGTGGTCCTTTCTCCCCTCCACAGTACAGACCTGGGCAGCAGGTATATTCTCGACCTACTGCCATCGCTTTTGCACCACGCCAGCCGAACGCCCCGGGTGTTCGCCCTACTGCTCCGCCCAGCCACAATTTCCCTTGCTTTAATTGTGGTAAACCTGGGCATTTCTCTAAAGAGTGCCCTTTTCCTCGTCAAACCAACCCTACCTTTCCAAGGCCACCTATGGGCCAACCCCAGCCGGGCCAGTTCAGGACTGGGGCTCAAAAAGGGCAACAGATACAGAAAGGTAGACCGGTAAAGAAGACAGGGCAAGTCTTCCATACTGAAGTGGAGACAATTCCAGAGGGTGAACCAGTGATGATGGGTACGTTTCCTGTTGCGAAGCATCCTGCTTTAATGCTCTTTGATTCCGGTGCATCCCATACATTTATCAATCGCACCTTTGTGTTAAAAGCATGGCATACCCATTGGGGAAACACAAGATCATTTTTATATACAGTCGCCAGGAGGACGGCTGATGTCTAAAGAAATGGTTCACCAAGTACCCATCGAATTTGGTGGGCACAATTTTCCTACTAGCATGATTGTTCTTAAGGACCAAGAAATTGATGTCATCTTAGGCATGAACTGGATGGCGCAACGAGGGGTTGTGCTAGACACTTTGCACCGAACCATTAAAATCCCATTGCCCAATGAGAGTTCTTACTTGCTAATCCAACTAGTTACTCCCAAACGGACAATTGGGCAAGTTCATGCCGCTAAGGTGTCTGAAGTTAAAGATATCCCGGTAGTTCGAGATTTCCCGGATGTATTTCCTGAAGATTTACCAGGTCTGCCTCCGGACCGGGATATACAATTCAGTATAGAATTGAAACCGGGAACGGCCCCAATATCTCGAAGGGCCTACAGAATGGCACCGAAAGAGCTGGCCGAATTAAAAACCCAATTACAAGAATTGTTGCAGAAGGGTTTTATTCAGCCCAGTTCTTCTCCATGGGGTTGCCCAGCCCTGTTTGTGAAGAAGAAAGATCAGACCTTAAGGCTGTGCGTCGACTATCGTCCTCTAAATGAGGTGACGATTAAGAACAAGTACCCATTGCCCCGCATTGACTTATTGTTTGACCAGCTAGCTGGGGCCAAAGTGTTCTCAAAAATTGATTTGAGATCAGGGTACCATCAAATTAAAATTAGGCCGGAAGATGTGCCCAAGACTGCTTTCACAACCCGTTACGGGTTGTATGAATATTTGGTGATGTCTTTTGGGTTGACTAACGCACCGGCCCATTTTATGTACTTGATGAACTCTGTCTTTATGCCAGAACTAGACAAATTTGTGGTCGTCTTCATCGATGACATCTTGATTTACTCCAAAACTAAGAAGGAACATGCTGAACACTTGAGAATCGTGCTGACCCGTCTCAGGGAGCATCAGCTATATGCCAAGTTCAGCAAATGTGAATTCTGGCTGGACAAAGTTCATTTCCTGGGTCATGTGTTATCAGCGGAAGGAGTCGCTGTAGACCCAGGCAAGGTAGAAGATGTGTTGAATTGGAAACCCCCAACTACGGTACATGAGGTCCGTAGTTTTCTGGGCATGGCGGGATATTACCGTCGTTTTATCCCGGACTTTTCCAGAGTCGCCAAACCAATCACAACCTTGCTCAAAAGTCAAACAAAATTTGTTTGGTCACCCCAATGTGAGCAAGCTTTTCAGGCTCTGAAAAGGTTGTTGACAACTGCACCTGTCTTAGCCCAGCCAGATATTGAAAAACCCTTTGATGTATATTGTGATGCATCAGGAATCGGGTTGGGCTGTGTGCTGATGCAGGAGGGTCGCGTAATTGCATATGCTTCTAGACAACTCAAACCTCATGAAGAGAATTACCTGACCCATGATCTCGAACTAGCCGCCGTGGTACATGCATTAAAAATCTGGCGTCATTATTTGTTGGGAAACACATGTCATCTATATACAGATCACAAAAGCTTGAAGTATATCTTTACTCAAGCTGAGCTTAATATGCGCCAGCGAAGGTGGCTAGAACTAATTAAAGATTACGACCTTGAGGTGCATTATCACCCTGGCAAGGCAAATGTAGTAGCGGATGCCCTCAGTCGTAAGGCTCACTGTAATTGCTTAACAGTGAAGCCTAGGGATATAACTCTGTGCCAAGAGCTAGAGAACTTGGGAATAGAAATGATTTCCCAAGGAAGCCTTTCCAATTTAAAGATTGATTTCAATCTCGAGGCTCAAATCATAAAGGCACAAAAAGAAAACAAAGGCATGAGACATCTTAAAGAGAAGATTTCTAATAGAGCACTCACAGACTTTAAGGTGGATGAGGCGGGAGTAATCTGGTTCAAGAACCGGTTAGTGGTTCCAAAGGTACCTGAGTTACGTCAGCAAATCCTAGATGAAGCTCATACCACGAGGTATTCTATTCATCCGGGAAGCAATAAGATGTATCAGGACCTGAAGCAAAGGTTTTGGTGGACAAAAATGAAGATAGAAATAGCTCGCTATGTGGCCCAGTGTGACACCTGTCGAAAAGTCAAAGCCATTCATCTCAAATCCGCTGGGGAGTTGCAACCTTTGCCTATCCCCGCATGGAAATGGGATGACATAAGTATGGATTTCATAGTAGGATTGCCCAAGACGGCCAAGGGCTTTGACTCCATTTGGGTCATAGTAGATCGTCTCACCAAAACAGCACATTTTCTGCCAGTAAAGCTATTGTATCCTGCCTCCACCTATGCTAAGATTTATTTCGACCGTATCCTAAGTCTGCATGGAGTGCCAAAGACAATAGTGTCAGATAGAGGCACACAATTTGTCTCCCAATTCTGGAAATGTTTACATGAGTCCTTGGGCACTAAGCTTTTATACAGCACAGCCTACCACCCTCAAACTGGTGGGCAAACGGAAAGGGTAAATCAAACCCTAGAAGATCTATTAAGATCTTGTGCCCTGAATTTTCCAGATAAGTGGGATGACTGCTTGCCTCTAGCAGAATTTTCCTACAATAATAGCTATCAAGAGAGTATCAAAATGGCTCCCTTTGAGGCACTGTATGGTCGCCGATGTCGAACTCCGTTACACTGGTCGGAACCTGGAGAAAGATGGTTCTTCGGAGTTGACTTAGTGAAAGAGACTGAGAACAAAGTGAAACAAATCCAAAATAACTTGAAAGTTGCTCAGTCCCGACAGAAAAGTTACGCTGATAAAAGACGTCGACCATTAAAGTTCGCCAAAGGTGATCATGTGTATTTAAAAGTATCCCCAATGAAAGGAGTAAATCGTTTTGGTGTTAAAGGCAAGTTAGCGCCTCGTTACATTGGTCCATTTCCAATTATTGACCGATGTGGGCAAGTCGCTTACCGCCTTAAACTGCCCGAACGATTATCCGGGATACATAATGTGTTCCATGTGTCTCAACTGAAAAAGTGTCTTCGGTTACCAGACCGAGTTCAAGATATTGAAGATGTAAAGCTTGAACCAGATTTAACTTATTCGGAATATCCTATCCGAGTACTGGATCAAAAAGATAGAGTTACTCGGAGAACAACCACCAAATGGTAAAAGGTACAATGGAGCCAGCACTCTGAAGAAGAAGCCACCTGGGAATCTGAAGATTACTTGCTAGAGAATTTTCCGGAATTTCATGCTTCTCTTCAGGAGAACATGTGATAAATAAAGAGTGTACTTTAGTAAAGGAAACGAGTCGCCAGAGCCATGTACTTAATGTACATATATGCTTATAATGAGGTATTTTTCCCCAACTCCTTGCCTTATGGAAAAGTGGAAGATGAAAGAGTTTTGACAAATTTCCTTTTCCATTACTTACCCTAAGGTTTTAAATCTCGGGGACGAGATTTCTTTAAGGGGGAAGGGCTGTAACATCCCTGATGTTACGGTTACTAAAAATGGATCATGTCATCATGAGCATTGCAAATCATATTGGTTAAAGCGCATTAGTATGCATCAACTTAAAATAAGTTTATTTTGAATGTTTGAGCTTAGGGAAGTAGAGTGTGCTTCTGTGGTGTGTTGTTGCTTGTGTGATTGCTAAAACCCTAGGGTGGAAGTTTTCCGATAGGCTAAGGGGGGGAAAACCCTGATTTTGAACCCCAGAACTGCCCCCTTTTGTGCAATTCAAAAACTAAGCAAAATTTGAGGTTGAGTTCAAAAGCAAAGTTGTAGATCTTGGCAAGATGTACAACTTTGGTGTTTTGAGTTTTTGAAGTTTCAATATAAAATTCAAAGTAATTTTGAAAATGCAGATTTCCAGAAAGTGTCCCCTTTTCCAACTTAAACCCCCAATTCAAAATCCATTTGGAATTTTGAAAAGTGGTCAACATGAAAGTTGTAGAGCATGAAAAGTTGAGCAACTTTCATGTTGGGAGTTTTTCAAGTTGTTATATAAAATCAAAAGTAATTTTGGAAATTCTGTTTTGCCCCAATTCAAAAATTTGGAATTTCTTTGATTTGAGTTTGATTTTCAAACTGTTTGGCAAAATTACCCTTGATCCATTGAGAATCAGCTTGGGGCACCTAAATATGTTTTGCAGCTTATAAAATTTGGAACAACTTTTGTTTTGACACAAATTTGACTTCAGTTCAAATTTTGTTTGAATTTCACAAAATCCAGAAAAGGGGGGGATAAGGGTTGCTACAGTGACCCGATAGGGATCACTGGCTCCCTGTCCAGCGCGGCCGCCGTGCGCGCAGCACCGCGAGCGCCCGTGCGGGCACGCAGCTGCCTGCTTGCCTGCGTCGCCAGGCGACGTGGACGCCCGGGCTCGCTTCCTCCTTCCCTTAAGCACCAGCACGGGCGGCGCCGCGCGTTCTCCCCGTCCAGAGCCGAAGAATCCCGACGAGCTTCTCTCTTAAAATTCACTGTGCTTGATCCCTCTCCAGTCAAATTGAGCACCCCACCGTGTTCGCCACAATCTTGCGAGCTCAGCGCACCCCCTAACTCTTTCTCTAACCCACCCAGTCGCCAGAGCTCCTCTGTTCTTCTCCAACTCCGGCCGAGGCCGCCGCCGTGAGCTTTCTCCGTGGCCACGCTATTCCAGTGAGCAAACGATCGAACTAGCGGATGTTTCTGTTTCCTTTTTACCTCCAGTTGCTCATGCGCTCGTTCCTTTTTCCCTGGGCGCGAACAGGATCGCCGGAACGACCTCACCGGAGCCGAAGCACCCGCCCGACGGCATCGTCTTCGTCGCTAGCAGTCTCGGCTACCTCCCAGAGTTCCGCGTTGTGAGCACCTTGCTCCTTAGCACTCCCTGAACCTCCCAGCCTTGCTGATTCACGCTCTACCGAGCCCCAGTGGCCGGCCGACGGTCGGCCATGGCGGCCGCCCGCTTTTCGTGTGGCCGGAGAGGAGGGAGATAGTAGAGCACGAGTAGAGGGTGGCAGTGAAGTCGCAAGGTCAAGGCGGAGTGGATGCGCGCGCACGCGTGGGCCGAGTACTTCGCTAACGGCGGCCGGAGTCGCGGCGGAGCCGCCGCGCGCGAAGGAGGAGGAACTGACGGGTGGGGCTACCCCGTCAGCGACCGCGTGAGGGGAGAGGGCAGCGCGCGACGCCCGCATGGGCCGCGTCCAAGCGGAGCGCGCGTGGGCCGAGCAGCCAGGCCGTCCGCGCAGTGCGGATGTGGGCCGAGCACGCGCATGGGTCGGCCTGCGGGCCAAGATCCAGGCCGCCTACTGCGCAAAGCTCTTTTTCTTTTTCCTTTTTATGCAATTCTTGATTGATGTTTGAAATTATGTGATAAATTGTGTAGTGATCCAAAAATAGTGAAACTTTTTGTATAGCTTCCAGATAATATAAAGAGCATAGGAAAAATGTTAGAGTCTATTTCCTTGATAGTTTGCCTGTCCATAAAAATTGGCTTTTTAATTAATAAATAAAACTTCTAGGAATTTTAATAATTTATTTATGTGTGCAAAAATCACCAAAATTGGTGGAGAGCCTCTGAATATTGTTCCCTGGCTCTACACAAAATTTGGTGGCATTTGGATAATGTTTAATTGAAATATTAATAAACCCTTATTTAGTACTTAAGTAATAATTCCAAAATAATTCAACAATAATTAAGTAAACCCTCATGATTAGGGTTGAGTGACTTTGGATTGTGTGATGACCTGAGGTCATTAACCCTAATGACCTTTGGCATTTAATTGTTGTTTAGCCCTAATGCTTAATTACTATCATTAGTAATTAATTAAAAATTTATTAAGGTAAATAGGTTTAATAATTAATTAATTTAAGATAATTATGATTTAAATAAAGTCTTAATTTACCAATGCAACCTCTTGGGTAAAGACACTAAGTTGTTAAACAACTTTATTTATTATTTATTCTGTATTGCATCAAGAAGGCAAGTTGTACTCGATTTGGTCCTTCTTGCATTTTTGCCATACGCATATCATGAGCATTCATCATTTTGCGTATAGTGTCCGTGACCGAAGGAGCGCCCGTTGAACCGAACCCTGAGGTCGGTGCTCCGTTCGAGGAAGTTGGATCCGAGACTTGGGAAGTCTCCGAGGGTCCCTCTCTGCCCTGCAACCAAGGCAAGCCCCGGATGCATTAACCCCTCCTTGGATGTTTTAAATCTTTTATCACTTATGAATTGAAAATGCTGCATTAGATAGTTGAGAATTGGGTTAACCTACTTGCTGCATTTACTACCTTGATATCTGTTATCCTGTCCTTGACACCTGTTTTATTTTAAAACTGCGTAGCGATGCTTAGCCCTGCTACTAGATAGGTTTTTAAACAAGAAAGTTTGAAGGGTTGTTGTGGGATACACTTGTGATCAATGATATTTCAATTTGAGACCGGTCGGTGGGCTTGCTTTAAGAATGGAGTCTTAAAGTAGTGTCTCCAACTGTGTCGGTTAAGGACCGGTCCGTTGATGGCCTGCTGGGTTGAGAATTTATAGTACTAGCCACTTGCCTACGGTAAGCCCAGTCTTGTGATCCCTCGACGCGAACAGCTACTCGCGCACTGGGAGTGGAAAGATGGCGAGAGTAGTGTGTACCCACCTTACGGATCTGAGATGACCGGAAAACATCTAGATCGGCTGTAGGATGGTGGAGTACTGTGCTCTCGGGTGCCGCGAACCTGGTCAAATTTGGGGAGAGCTTGTTTTGGGTTGATATATGCAAGATTTGGTTCTACATATGTCGGGTGGTTAGGAACTCCAGCTGGATTGCTAAGCGATTCGAATCGTCGTTGCTCCCCGATTAGGAGACTCAATTCCTTCGACCCTCATCGTAGTTAAATATGCAACTAAGTGATATAATGAGAAAGGGGAAAATGTCTCATGAGGTTCGGATCCCAATTCCCGGACTCATAGCGACATGAAGCTATGACCATCGATAAATAATACTTAATGATAGGGTTAGGAACTCACGGATTCGTCTGTGGGGAACAACTAGTTAGACTATCCTCGAATTCTTCTGCCTCTGCGAGGGAGGAATTCAGGGTAAAACTTGAAAATAAGGATGCACTACTAGTAAGCTTTTCCGCAAAACACTTTGGCTCCTTGCTCAGCCACCCCTTGTCTACCCTAAGCCTGCATCCCTAAATTCTCCTCTTTTCCCGTCGGATAAGTCTTGTTGAGTACTCCCGTACTCAGGGTTTCAATACCCCTGTTGCAGGTGAAGCTCAGGAGCCGACTTGTTTCGGACCCTGTTGTGTGACCGTCGTCGAGGTTGACGACGAAGAAGAGTGAGCGTGACCCATGGGCAGGGTCTGTAAATTTGTTTTGTCTGTACTAAAGTTTCAGTTGCTCCGCTGGACCAGGCTTGTAATAACACTCTATTATTTGGAAGAACTACTTTTGTAAATTATGTTATGTAATACTTCCGCTGTTTCACTCTGAAATACTATTTTGGTCTTGTGTCGTTGAGTTACTGCTTTATCTTCGCAACGAATGATCCTGGAGTTAAGGTGGCCACTTGCTATCCTGTAAGGGCGAGAAGAAACAGTTCTCGTTGTTTGACCATTGTGAGTGGTCAGGACGAGTCAGATTGATACGCCACAGGTAGCAGTGGAATGAGCACCCAATAAGGCTCATCGGACTTCTAAAGTGGGAGGACTCCCGGCATCACTGTCAGAGGTCCTTAGGGCAATGGCAGGTGCCGGTGGGCCCAAACACTTAGGGGGTTCTGCCACAGTTTTGGTGCTGCGTCACCCTATTTTGGACCAATGGCCCATGTATCAAGTTGAGTCCATTAGGGACGCGTCCTAGGGTTGGAGGACGACTCTAGCACCCCTTTGGTCGTCCTCCCCTCTATTTATTTACATCTAGAGCCGCCATGAACAACTGGGTTTTGATTAGATAAAGTTTAGCCTTCGCTACTTGCTTGTAAACGCGCGTGCTGATCCAGCCGCCCGTCTTCTTGTTTTCGAAACCCCACTTCATTAGAGATTGAGTTTGAAACCTTCATTTACATTTAGTATTTTAGTACTTGTTCTACTTGTTCTTGCTGGTTCTTCGATTGCTTGCAGGACGAGTGCCCTAGTGGCCGGGTGTTGCGCTCCACAAGATCGTGACAGCCATTGGAGGCGGTGTATCGGTTGCTAAGGCGCGGCCTTAGAAGGCTGTAGTCGGGCCGTGAACGTCATCTCCATTCACTAATCGAGTTATCCCGCGCCTCTCATCGAAAGATCAGGCGAAAACCCTAGTGGGTTCACATCACCGAGCCTCCACTTGAGCCTCACCTAGGAGTACCAACAGGTGCTTCCAAAATGGTTTCTTAGACTTTGGTGCATTAGGCGCAAACGTGCACATATCTTGCACCGAAACTAATACTCTCTCTAAGCACACCAAAGCGAGATTCCATATGACACACATCATCAAGAAGTTCTATCGGCTGTGTCCAAATTAATTTCTAATCATATGTACGTTCCATGCAAACCGTGCATCTATCTTGCATCTAGATTAGTACTATCTCCAAATAGACCAAACCGAGCTTTCACTTGAGCCTTTTACCTCGGAGTACCATTGGGTGCGTCCGAAATAGTTTCTTAGCCTATGCAGCATTATGTGCAAACCTTGCACCTATCTTGCACCGAAACTAACACTGTCTCCAAACAAACCGAAGCAAGATTTCGTATGACACATGTCATCTAGGAGTTCCATCATGTGTGTCTAGATTGATTGCCAAGCAATTTGGTATGTTCCCTGCAAACCGTGCACCTATCTTGCATCAAGATTAGCACTATCTCCAAACAGACCGAACCAAGCATCCACTTGAGCCCCTTCACCTAGGAGTACCAACAAGTGCGTCCAAAATGGTTTCTTAGACTATGGTGCATTTCGTGCAAACTGTGCACCTATCTTGCACCGAAACTAACATTGTCTCCAAATGCACCGAAGCGAGATTCCATATGACACACGTCATCAAGGAGTTCCATCGGGTGCATACAAATTGATTTCCAAGCATATGTTATGTTCCATGCAAACCATGCACCTACCTTGCATAAGGATTAGCACTATCTCCAAACTGACCGAACCAAGCTTCCACTTGAACCTCTTCACCCAGGAGTACCAAATAGTGCGTCCAAAATGGTTTCTGAGACTATGGTGCATTAGGCGCAAACTGTGCACCTAGCTTGCACTAAAACTTACAATGTCTACAAACGGACCAAAGCAAGATTCCATATGACACACGTCATCTAGGAGTTTTATTGGCTGCATCCAAATTTATTTCTAGGCATATGGTATGTTCCTTGCAAATCATGCACCTATCTTGCATCAAGATTAGCACTATCTCCAAACAGATCAAACCGAGCTTCCACTTGAGCCTCTTCACCGAAGTACCAACAGGTGCTTCCAAAATGGTTTCTTAGTCTATGGTACATTAGGCGCGAACCATAAACATATCTTGCACCGAAACTAACACTCTTTCTAAATAGACCAAAGCGAGATTCCATATGACACACGTCATCAAGGAGTTCCATCTGGTGCATCCAAATTGATTTCCAAGCATATGGTATGTTCCATGCAAAATGTGCACCTATCTTGCATCAAGATTAGCACTATCTCCAAACAGACCGAACCAAGCTTCCACTTGAGCCTCTTCATCTAGCAGTATAAACAAGTGCATCAAAAATGGTTTCTTAGACTATGGTGCATTAGGCACAAACTATGCACCTATCTTGCACCAAAACTAACATTGTCTCCAAACAGACCTAAGCGAGATTCCATATGACACACGTCATCTAGGAGTTCCATTGGGTGCGTCCAAATTGATTTATTAACATATGGTACATTCCATGCAAACTGTGCAACTATCTTGCATTACCACTGTATCCAAATAGACCAAATCGAGCCTCCACTTGAGCCTCTTTAACTACGAGTACCATCGGGTGCATCTAAAATGGTTTCTTAGCCAATGGTGCATTAGGTGTAAACCGTGCATATATCTTCTACCAAAATTAACAGTCTCTAAACAAACCGAAGCATAACACACATCATCAAGGAGTTATATCAGGTGCGTCCTAATTGATTTCTGAGCATATCGTATGTTCCATACAAACCGTGCATCTATCTTGCATCAAGATTAGCATTATCTCCAAACAGACCAAACCGAGCTTTCACTGTAGCCCCTTGACCTAGGAATACCATCGGGTGCGTCCAAAATGGTTTCTTATCCTATGGTGCATTAGGTGCAAACCGTGCACCTATCTTGCACTGAAACTAACACTGTCTTTAAACGGACCGAAGTGAGATTCCATATGACACATGTCATCTAGGAGTTCCATTTGGTGCGTCCAAATTGATTTCTGAGCATATGGTATGTTCTATGCAAATCGTGCACCTATCTTGCATCAAGATTAGCACTATCTCTAAACAGACCGAACCAAGCATCCACTTGAGCCTCTTCACCTAGGAGTACCAATAGGTGCTTCCATAATGGTTTCTTAGACTTTGGTGCATTAGGCGCAAACCGTGCACATATCTTGCAACGAAACTAATACTGTCTCTAAGCACACCAAAGCGAGATTCCATATGACACACGTCGTCAAGGAGTTCTATCGGGTGTGTCCAAATTAATTTCTAAGCATATGGTACGTTCCATGCAGAGCATGCATCTATCTTGCATCAAGATTAGCACTATCTCCAAATAGACCAAACCGAGCTTTCACTTGTGCCTTTTACCTAGGAGTACCATCGGGTGCGTCCAAAATGGTTTCTTAGCCTATGCTGCATTATGTGGCACCTATGTTGCACCGAAACTAACACTGTCTCCAAATAGACCAAAGCAAGATTTTGTATGACACATCATCCAAGAGTTCCATCATGTGCGTCTAGATTGTTTTCCAAGCATTTGGTATGTTCTATGCAAACCGTGCACCTATATTGCATCAAGATTAGCACTATCTCCAAACAGAACGAATCGAGCATCCACTTGAGCCCCTTCACCTAGAGTACCAACAAGTGCGTCCAAAATGGTTTCTTAGACTATGGTACATTAGGTGCAAACTGTGCACATATCTTGCACCGAAACTAACAATGTCTCGAAATGGATCGAAGCGAGATTCCAAATGACACACGTCATCAACGAGTTCCATCGGGTGCATCCAAATTGATTTCCAAGCATATGGTATGCTCCATGCAAACCATGCACCTACCTTGTATAAGGATTAGCACTATCTCCAAACTAACCGAACCAAGCTTCCACTTGAGCCTCTTCACCTAGGAGTACCAAATAGTGCGTCCATAATGGTTTCTTTGATTATGGTGCATTAGGCGCAAACTGTGCACCTACCTTGCATCGAAACTAACATTGTCTCCAAACAGACCGAAGTGAGATTCCATATGACACACGTCATCTAGGAGTTCCATTGGGTGCGTCCAAATCGATTTCTTAACATATGGTACGTTCCATGCAAACTGTGCAACTATCTTGCATCAAGATTAGCACTATATCCGAACAGACCAAATCGAGCCTCCACTTGAGCCTCTTCAACTACGAGTACCATCGGGTGTGTCTAAAATGGTTTCTTAGCCTATGGTGCATTGGGCGTAAACCGTGCACATATCTTCAACCAAAACTAACACTGTCACTAAACGAACTGAAGCAAGATTCCATATGACACACTACATCAAGGAGTTATATCAGGTGCGTCCTAATTGATTTCTGAGCATATCGTATATTCCATGCAAACCATGGATCTATCTTGCATCAAGATTAGCTCTATCTCCAAACTAACCGAACCAAGCTTCAACTTGAGCCTCTTCACCCAGGAGTACCAAATAGTGCGTCCAAAATGGTTTCTTAGACTATGGTGCTTTAGGCGCAAACTATGCACCTATCTTGCATCGAAACTAAAATTGTCTCCACACAGACCGAAGCGAGATTCCATATGACAGACGTCATCTAGGAGTTCCATTGGGTGCGTCCAAATTGATTTCTTAACATATGGTACGTTCTATGCAAACTGTGCACTATCTTGCAACAAGATTAGCACTATATCCGAACAGACCAAATCGAGCCTCCACTTGAGCCTCTTCAACTACGAGTACCATCGGGTGCGTCTAAAATGGTTTCTTAGCCTATGGTGCATTAGGCGTAAACCGTGCACATATCTTCAACCAAAACTAACACTGTCACTAAACAAACCGAAGCAAGATTCCATATGACACACAACAACAAGGAGTTATATCAGGTGCGTCCTAATTGATTTCTGAGCATATCGTATGTTCCATGCAAACCATGGATCTATCTTGCATCAAGATTAGCACTATCTCCAAACAAACCAAACCGAGCTTTCACTTGAGCACCTTGACCTAGGAGTACCATCGGGTGCGTCCAAAATTGTTACATATCCTATGGTGCATTAGGTGCAAACCGGTTAGCTATCTTGCACCGAAACTAACAATGTCTCTAAACGGACCGAAACGAGATTCCATATAACACATGTCATCTAGGAGTTCCATCTGGTGCGTCCAAATTGATTTCTGAGCATATGGTATGTTCCATGCAAATTATGCACCTATCTTGCATCAAGATTAGCACTATCTCTAAACAGACCAAACCGAGCCCCCACTTGAGCCTCACCTAGGAGTACCAACAGGTGCTTCCAAAATGGTTTCTTAGACTTTGGTGCATTAGGCGCTAACCGTGCACATATCTTGCACCGAAACTAATACTCTCTCTAAGCACACCAAAGCAAGATTCCATATGACACACGTCATCAAGGAGTTCTATCGGCTGTGTCCAAATTAATTTCTAAGCATATGTACGTTCCATGCAAACCATGCATCTATCTTGCATCAAGATTAGCACTATCTCTAAATAGACCAAACCGAGCTTTCACTTGAGCCTTTAACCTCGGAGTACCATTGGGTGCGTCCGAAATGGTTTCTTAGCCTATGCTGCATTATGTGCAAACCTTGAACCTATCTTGCACCGAAACTAACACTGTCTCTAAACACACCGAAGCAAGATTTCGTATGACACACGTCATCTAGGAGTTCCATCATGTGCGTCCAGATTGATTTCCAAGCAATTTGGTATGTTCCCTGCAAACCGTGCGCCTATCTTGCATCAAGATTAGCACTATCTCCAAACAGACCGAACCAAGCATCCACTTGAGCCCCTTCACCTAGGAGTACCAACAAGTGCGTCCAAAATAGTTTCTTAGACTATGGTGCATTAGGTGCAAACTGTGCACCTATCTTGCACCGAAACTAACAGTGTCTCCAAATGCACCAAAACGAGATTCCAGTTGACACACGTCATCAAGGAGTTCCATCGGGTGCATCCAAATTGATTTCCAAGCATATGTTATGTTCCTTGCAAATCATGCACCTATCTTGCATCAAGATTAGCACTATCTCCAAACAGATCAAACCGAGATTCCACTTGAGCCTCTTCACCGAAGTACCAACAGGTGCTTCCAAAATGGTTTCTTAGACTATGGTGCCTTAGGCGCGAATCATGCACATATCTTGCACCAAAACTAACACTGCTTCTAAATAGACCAAAGCGAGATTCCATACGACACACGTCATCGAGGAGTTCCATCGGGTGCATCCAAATTGATTTCCAAGCATATGGTTTGTTCGATGCAAACCGTGCACCTATCTTGCATCAGGATTAACACTATCCCCAAACAGACGGAACCGAGCTTCCACTTGAGCCTCTTCATCTAAGAGTACAAACAGGTGCGTCAAAAATGGTTTCTTAGACTATGGTGCATTAGGCACAAAGTATGCACCTATCTTGCACTGAAACTAACATTGTCTCCAAACAGACCGAAGCGAATTCCATATGACACATGTTATCTAGGAGTTCCATTGGGTGCGTCTAAATTGATTTCTTAACATATGGTACGTTCCAGGCAAGCTGTGCAACTATCTTGCATCAAGATTAGCACTGTATCCGAACAAACCAAATCGAGCCTCCACTTGAGCCTCTTCACCGCAGTACCAACAGGTGCTTCCAAAATGGTTTCTTAGACTATGGTGCATTAAGCGCAAACCAAGTACATATCTTGCACCGAAACTAACATTGTTTCTAAATAGACCAAAGAGAGATTCCATATGACACACATCATCAAGGAGTTCCATCGGGTGTATCCAAATTGATTTCCAAGCATATGGTATGTTCCATGCAAACCGTGCACCTATCTTGCATCAAGATTAGCACTATCTCCCAACAGACCGAACCGAGCTTCCACTTGAGCATCTTCATCTAGGAGTACAAACAGGTGCGTCAAAAATGGTTTCTTAGACTATGGTGCATTAGACACAAACTATGCACCTATCTTGCACCGAAACTAACATTGTCTCCAAACAGACTGAAGCGAGATTCCATATGACACATGTCATCTAGGAGTTCCATTGGGTGCGTCCAAATTGATTTCTTAACATATGGTACGTTCCATACAAACTCTGCTACTATCTTGCATCAAGATTAGCACTATATCCGAACAGACCAAATCGAGCCTCCACTTGAGCCTCTTCAACTACGAGTACCATCGGGTGTGTCTAAAATGGTTTCTTAGCCTATGATGCATTAGGCGTAAACCGTGCACATATCTTCTACCAAAGCTAACACTGTCTCTAAACGAATCGAAGCAAGATTCCATATGACACACATCATCAAGGAGTTATATCAGGTGCGTCCTAATTGATTTCTGAGCATATCGTATGTTCCATGCAAACCGTGCATCTATCTTGCATCAAGATTAGCACTATCTCCAAACAGACCAAACCGAGCTTTCACTTGAGCCCCTGGACCTAGGAGTACCATCGGGTGCATCCAAAATGGTTTCTTATCCTATGGTGCATTAGGTGCAAGTCGTGCACCTATCTTGCATCGAAACTAACACAGTCTCTAAACGGACCGAAGTGAGATTCCATATGACACATGTCATCTAGGAGTTCCATCTGGTGCATCCAAATTGATTTCTGAGGATATGGTATGTTCCATGCAAATCGTGCACCTATCTTGCATTAAGATTAGCACTATCTCTAAACAGACCGAACCGAGCCTCCACTTGAGCCTCTTCACCTAGGAGTACCAACAGGTGCTTCCAAAATGGTTTCTTAGACTTTGGTGCATTAGGCGCAAACCGTGCACATATCTTGCACCGAAACTAATACTATCTCTAAGCACACCAAAGCGAGATTCCATATGACACACATCATCAAGGAGTTCTATCGGGTGTGTCCAAATTAATTTCTAAGCATATGGTACGTTCCATGCAAACCGTGCACCTATCTTGCATCAAGATTAGCACTATCTCCAAACAGACCGAACTGAGCTTCCACTTGAGCCTCTTCAACTAGGAGTACAAACAGGTGCGTCGAAAATGGTTTCTTAGACTATGGTGCATTAGGCACAAACTATGCACAAATCTTGCACCGAAACTAACATTGTCTCCAAATAGACTGAAGCGAGATTCCATATGACACACGTCATCTAGGAGTTCCATTGGGTGCGTCCAAATTGATATCTTAACATATGGTACGTTCCATGCAAACTGTGACACTATCTTGGATCAAGATTTGCACTATATCTGAACAGACCAAAACGAGCCTCCACTTGAGCCTCTTCAACTACGAGTACCATCGGATGCGTCTAAAATGGTTTCTTAGCCTTTGGTGCATTAGGCGTAAACCATGCACATATCTTCTACCAAAACTACATTGTCTCTAAATGAAGCGAAGCAAGATTCCATATGACACACATCATCAAGGAGTTATATCAGGTGCATCCTAATTGATTTCTGACCATATCGCATGTTCCATACAAACCATGCATCTATCTTGCATCAAGATTAGCACTATCTCCAAACATATCAAACTAAGCTTTCACTTGAGCCCCTTGACCTAGGAGTACCATCGGGTGCGTCCAAAATGGTTTTGTATCCTATGGTGCATTAGGTGCAAACCGTGCACCTATCTTGCACTGAAACTAACACTATCTCTAAACGAACCGAAGGGAGATTCCATATGAAATATGTCATCTAGGAGTTCCATCTGGTGCGTCCAAATTGATTTCTGAGCATATGGTATGTTCCATGCAAATCGTACACCTATCTTGCGTCAAGATTAGCACTATCTCTAAAGACACCGAACCGAACCTCCACATGAGCCTCTTCACCTAGGAGTACCAAAAGGTGCTTCCAAAATGGTTGCTTAGACTTTGGTGCATCAGGCGGAAACCGTGCACATATCTTGCACCGAAACTAATACTGTCTCTAAGCACACTAAAGTGAGATTCCATATGACACACGTCATCAAGGAGTTCTGTCGGGTGTGTCCAAATTAATTTCTAAGCATATGGTACGTTCCATGCAGACTGTGCATCTATCTTGGCTCAAGATTAGCACTATCTCCAAACAGATCAAATCGAGCTTCCACTTGAGCCTCTTCACCGAAGTACCAACAGGTGCTTCCAAAATGGTTTCTTACACTATGGTACATCAGGCGCAAACCATGCACATATCTTGCACTGAAACTAACAATATTTCTAAACTGGCCAAAGCGAGATTCCATATGACACACATCATCAAGGACGGGTGCATCCAAATTGATTTCCAAGCATATGGTATGTTCCATGCAAACCGTGCACCTATCTTGCATCAAGATTAGCACTATCTCCAAACAGACTAAACTGAGCTTCCACTTGAGCCTCTTCATCTATGAGTACAAACAGGTGCGTCAAAAATGGTTTCTTAGACTATGGTGCATTAGGCGCAAACTATGCACCTATCTTGCACCGAAACTAACATTGTCTCCAAACAGACTGAAGCGAGATTCCATATGACACACGTCATCTAGGAGTTCCATTGGGTGCGTCCAAATTGATTTCTTAACATATGGTACGTTCCATGCAAACTGTGCAACTATCTTGCATCAAGATTAGCACTATATCCGAACAGACCAAATCGAGCCTCCACTTGAGCCTCTTCAACTACGAGTACCATCAGGTGCGTCTAAAATGGTTTCTTAGCATATGGTGCATTAGGCATAAATCGTGCACATATCTTCTACCAAAACTAACACTGTCTCTAAATGAACCGAAGCAAGATTCCATATGACACACATCATCAATGAGTTATATCAGGTGCGTCCAAATTGATTTCTAAGCATATCGTATGTTCCATGCAAACCGTGCATCTATCATGCATCAAGATTAGCACTATCTCCAAGGAGACTAAATCGAGCTTTCACTTGAGCCCCTTGATGTAGGAGTACCATCGGATGCATCCAAAATGGTCTCTTATCCTATGGTGCATTAGGTGCAAACCGTGCACCAAACTTGCACTGAAACTAACACTGTCTCTAAACGGACCGAAGGGAGATTCCATATGACATATGTCATCTAGGAGTTCCATCTGGTGCGTCCAAATGGATTTCTGAGCATATGGTATGTTCCATGAAAATCGTACACCTATCTTGCATCAAGATTAGCACTATCTCTAAAGAGACTGAACCGAGTCTCCACTTGAGCCTCTTCACCTAGGAGTACCAACAGGTGCTTCCAAAATGGTTTCTTAGACCTTGGTGCATTAGGCGCAAACCATGCACATATCTTGCACCGGAACTAACACTATTTCTAAACATACCAAAGCGAGATTCCAAATGACACATGTCATCAAGGAGTTCCATCGGGTGCATCCACATTGATTTCCAAGCATATGGTACGTTCCATGCAAACCGTGCACCTATCTTGCATCAAGATTAGCACTATCTCCAAATAGACCAAACTGAGCTTCCACTTGAGCCTCTTCATCTAGGAGTACAAACAGGTGCATCAAAAATGATTTCTTAGACTATGGTGCATTAGGCATAAACTATGCACCTATCTTGCACCGAAACTAACATCGTCTCCAAACAGACCAAAGCGAGATTCCATATGACACACGTCATCTAGGAGTTCCATTGGGTGCATCCAGATTGATTTCTTAACATATGGTACGTTCCATGCAAACTATGCAACTATCTTGCATTAAGATTTGCACTATATCCGAACAGACCAAATCGAGCCTCCACTTGAGCCTCTTCAACTACGAGTACCATCGGGTGTGTCTAAAATGGTTTCTTAGCCTATGCTGCATTAGGTGTAAACCGTGCACATATCTTCTACCAAAACTAATACTGTCTCTAAGCACACCAAAGCGAGATTCCATATGACACACGTCATCAAAGAGTTCTATCGGGTGTGTCCAAATTAACTTCTAAGCATATGGTACGTTCCATGCAGACTGTGCATCTATCTTGCATCAAGATTAGCACTATCTCCAAATAGACCAAACCGAACTTTCACTTGAGCTTTTTACCTAGGAGTGCCATTGGGTGCGTCCAAAATGGTTTCTTAGCCTATGCTGCATTATGTGCAAACCTTGCACCTATCTTGCACCGAAACTAACACTGTCTCCAAACAGACCGAAGCAAGATTTCGTATGACACACGTCATCTAGGAGTTCCATCATGTGCGTCCAGATTGATTTGCAAGCATTTGGTATGTTCCATGCAAACCGTCTAACTATCTTGGATCAAGATTAGCACTATCTCCAAACAGACCGAACCGAGCATCCACTTGAGCCCCTTCACCTAGGAGTACCAACAAGTGCGTCCAAAATGGTTTCTTAAAACTATGGTGCATTAGGTGCAAACTGTGCACCTATCTTGCATCGAAACTAACAATGTCTCCAAATGGACCGAAGTGAGATTCGATATGACACACGTCATCAAGGAGTTCCATCGGGTGCATCCAAATTGATTTCCAAGCATATGGTATGTTCCATGCAAACCATGCACCTACCTTGCATAAGCATTAGCACTATCTGCAAACTGACCGAACCAAGCTTCCACTTGAGCCTCTTCACCCAGGAGTACCAAATAGTTCGTCCAAAGTGGTTTCTTTGACAATGGTGCATTAGGCGCAAATTGTGCACCTATCTTGCACTAAAACTTACAATGTCTACAAATGGACCGAAGCAAGATTCCATATGACACACGTCATCTAGGAGTTCCATTGGGTGCGTCAAAATTGATTTCTAAGCATATGATATGTTCCATGCAAATCATGCACCTATCTTGCATCAAGATTAGCACTATCTCCAAACAGATCAAACCGAGCTTCCACTTGAGCCTCTTCATCTAGGAGTACAAACAGGTGCGTCAATAATGGTTTCTTAGACTATGGTGCATTAGGCACAAACTATGCACCTATATTGCACCGAAGCTAACATCGTCTCCAAACAGACCGAAGCGAGATTCCATATGACACACGTCTGTGTCATCTAGGAGTTCCATTGGGTGCATCCAAATTGATTTCTTAACCTATGGTACGTTCCATCCAAACTATGCAACTATCTTGCATTAAGATTTGCACTATATCCGAATAGACCAAATCGAGCCTCCACTTGAGCCTCTTCAACTACGAGTACCATCGGGTGTGTCTAAAATGGTTTCTTAGCCTATGCTGCATTAGGTGTAAACCGTGCACATATCTTCTACCAAAACTAATACTGTCTCTAAGCACACCAAAGCGAGATTCCATATGACACACTTCATCAAAGAGTTCTATCGGGTGTGTCCAAATTAACTTCTAAGCATATGGTACGTTCCATGCAGACCGTGCATCTATCTTGCATCAAGATTAGCACTATCTCCAAATAGACCAAACCGAACTTTCACTTGAGCTTTTTACCTAGGAGTGCCATTGGGTGCGTCCAAAATGGTTTCTTAGCCTATGCTGCATTATGTGCAAACCTTGCACCTATCTTGCACCGAAACTAACACTGTCTCCAAACAGACCGAAGCAAGATTTCGTATGACACACGTCATCTAGGAGTTCCATCATGTGCGTCCAGATTGATTTGCAAGCATTTGGTATGTTCCATGCAAACCGTCTGACTATCTTGGATCAAGATTAGCACTATCTCCAAACAGACCGAACCGAGCATCCACTTGAGCCCCTTCACCTAGGAGTACCAACAAGTGTGTCCAAAATGGTTTCTTAAAACTATGGTGCATTAGGTGCAAACTGTGCACCTATCTTGCATCGAAACTAACAATGTCTCCAAATGGACCGAAGTGAGATTCGATATGACACACGTCATCAAGGAGTTCCATCGGGTGCATCCAAATTGATTTCCAAGCATATGGTATGTTCCATGCAAACCATGCACCTACCTTGCATAAGCATTAGCACTATCTGCAAACTGACCGAACCAAGCTTCCACTTGAGCCTCTTCACCCAGGAGTACCAAATAGTTCGTCCAAAGTGGTTTCTTTGACAATGGTGCATTAGGCGCAAATTGTGCACCTATCTTGCACTAAAACTTACAATGTCTACAAATGGACCGAAGCAAGATTCCATATGACACACGTCATCTAGGAGTTCCATTGGGTGCGTCCAAATTGATTTCTAAGCATATGATATGTTCCATGCAAATCATGCACCTATCTTGCATCAAGATTAGCACTATCTCCAAACAGATCAAACCGAGCTTCCACTTGAGCCTCTTCATCTAGGAGTACAAACAGGTGCGTCAATAATGGTTTTGTAGACTATGGTGCATTAGGCACAAACTATGCACCTATATTGCACCGAAGCTAACATCGTCTCCAAACAGACCGAAGCGAGATTCCATATGACACACGTCTGTGTCATCTAGGAGTTCCATTGGGTGCATCCAAATTGATTTCTTAACCTATGGTACGTTCCATCCAAACTATGCAACAATCTTGCATCAAGATTTGCACTATATCCGAACAGACCAAATCGAGCCTCCACTTGAGCCTCTTCAACTACGAGTACCATTGTTTGTGTCTAAAATGGTTTCTTAGCCTATGCTGCATTAGGCGTAAACCGTGCACATATCTTCTACCAAAACTAATACTGTCCCTAAGCACACCAAAGCGAGAGTCCATATGACACACGTCATCAAAGAGTTCTATCGGGTGTGTCCAAATTAATTTCTAAGCATATGGTTCGTTCCATACGGACCGTGCATCTATCTTGCATCAAGATTAGCACTATCTCCAAATAGACCAAACCGAGCTTTCACTTGAGCCTTTTACCTAGGAGTGCCATCGGGTGCGTCCAAAATGGTTTCTTAGCCTTTGCTGCATTATGTGCAAACCTTGCACCTATCTTGCACCGAAACTAACACTGACTCCAAACAGACCGAAGCAAGATTTCGTATGACACACGTCATCTAGGAGTTCCATCATGTGCGTCCAGATTGATTTGCAAGCATTTGGTATGTTCCATGCAAACCGTCTAACTATCTTGGATCAAGATTAGCACTATCTCCAAACAGACCGAACCGAGCATCCACTTGAGCCCCTTCACCTAGGAGTACCAACAAGTGCGTCCAAAATGGTTTCTTAAAACTATGGTGCATTAGGTGCAAACTGTGCACCTATCTTGCATCGAAACTAACAATGTCTCCAAATGGACCGAAGTGAGATTCGATATGACACACGTCATCAAGGAGTTCCATCGGGTGCATCCAAATTGATTTCCAAGCATATGGTATGTTCCATGCAAACCATGCACCTACCTTGCATAAGCATTAGCACTATCTGCAAACTGACCGAACCAAGCTTCCACTTGAGCCTCTTCACCCAGGAGTACCAAATAGTTCGTCCAAAGTGGTTTCTTTGACAATGGTGCATTAGGCGCAAATTGTGCACCTATCTTGCACTAAAACTTACAATGTCTACAAATGGACCGAAGCAAGATTCCATATGACACACGTCATCTAGGAGTTCCATTGGGTGCGTCCAAATTGATTTCTTAACCTATGGTACGTTCCATCCGAACTATGCAACTATCTTGCATTAAGATTTGCACTATATCCGAATAGACCAAATCGAGCCTCCACTTGAGCCTCTTCAACTACGAGTACCATCGGGTGTGTCTAAAATGGTTTCTTAGCCTATGCTGCATTAGGTGTAAACCGTGCACATATCTTCTACCAAAACTAATACTGTCTCTAAGCACACCAAAGCGAGATTCCATATGACACACTTCATCAAAGAGTTCTATCGGGTGTGTCCAAATTAACTTCTAAGCATATGGTACGTTCCATGCAGACCGTGCATCTATCTTGCATCAAGATTAGCACTATCTCCAAATAGACCAAACCGAACTTTCACTTGAGCTTTTTACCTAGGAGTGCCATTGGGTGCATCCAAAATGGTTTCTTAGCCTATGCTGCATTATGTGCAAACCTTGCACCTATCTTGCACCGAAACTAACACTGTCTCCAAACAGACCGAAGCAAGATTTCGTATGACACACGTCATCTAGGAGTTCCATCATGTGCGTCCAGATTGATTTGCAAGCATTTGGTATGTTCCATGCAAACCGTCTAACTATCTTGGATCAAGATTAGCACTATCTCCAAACAGACCGAACCGAGCATCCACTTGAGCCCCTTCACCTAGGAGTACCAACAAGTGCGTCCAAAATGGTTTCTTAAAACTATGGTGCATTAGGTGCAAACTGTGCACCTATCTTGCATCGAAACTAACAATGTCTCCAAATGGACCGAAGTGAGATTCGATATGACACACGTCATCAAGGAGTTCCATCGGGTGCATCCAAATTGATTTCCAAGCATATGGTATGTTCCATGCAAACCATGCACCTACCTTGCATAAGCATTAGCACTATCTGCAAACTGACCGAACCAAGCTTCCACTTGAGCCTCTTCACCCAGGAGTACCAAATAGTTCGTCCAAAGTGGTTTCTTTGACAATGGTGCATTAGGCGCAAATTGTGCACCTATCTTGCACTAAAACTTACAATGTCTACAAATGGACCGAAGCAAGATTCCATATGACACACGTCATCTAGGAGTTCCATTGGGTGCGTCCAAATTGATTTCTAAGCATATGATATGTTCCATGCAAATCATGCACCTATCTTGCATCAAGATTAGCACTATCTCCAAACAGATCAAACCGAGCTTCCACTTGAGCCTCTTCATCTAGGAGTACAAACAGGTGCGTCAATAATGGTTTTGTAGACTATGGTGCATTAGGCACAAACTATGCACCTATATTGCACCGAAGCTAACATCGTCTCCAAACAGACCGAAGCGAGATTCCATATGACACACGTCTGTGTCATCTAGGAGTTCCATTGGGTGCATCCAAATTTATTTCTTAACCTATGGTACGTTCCATCCAAACTATGCAACAATCTTGCATCAAGATTTGCACTATATCCGAACAGACCAAATCGAGCCTCCACTTGAGCCTCTTCAACTACGAGTACCATTGTTTGTGTCTAAAATGGTTTCTTAGCCTATGCTGCATTAGGCGTAAACCGTGCACATATCTTCTACCAAAACTAATACTGTCCCTAAGCACACCAAAGCGAGAGTCCATATGACACACGTCATCAAGGAGTTCTATCGGGTGTGTCCAAATTAATTTCTAAGCATATGGTACGTTCCATACGGACCGTGCATCTATCTTGCATCAAGATTAGCACTATCTCCAAATAGACCAAACCGAGCTTTCACTTGAGCCTTTTACCTAGGAGTGCCATCGGGTGCGTCCAAAATGGTTTCTTAGCCTTTGCTGCATTATGTGCAAACCTTGCACCTATCTTGCACCGAAACTAACACTGACTCCAAACAGACCGAAGCAAGATTTCGTATGACACACGTCATCTAGGAATTCCATCATGTGCGTCCAGATTGATTTGCAAGCATTTGGTATGTTCCATGCAAACCGTCTACCTATCTTGCATCAAGATTAGCACTATCTCCAAACAGACCGAACCGAGCATCCACTTGAGCCCCTTCACCTAGGAGTACCAACAAGTGCGTCCAAAATGGTTTATTAAACTATGGTGCATTAGGTGTAAACTGTGCACCTATCTTGCATCGAAACTAACAATGTCTCCAAATGGACCGAAGTGAGATTCGATATGACACACGTAATCAAGGAGTTCCATCGGGTGCATCCAAATTGATTTCCAAGCATATGGTATGTTCCATGCAAACCATGCACCTACCTTGCATAAGGATTAGCACTATCTCCAAACTGACCGAACCAAGCTTCCACTTGAGCCTCTTCACCCAGGAGTGCCAAATAGTTCGTCCAAAGTGGTTTCTTTCACTATGGTGCATTAGGCGCAAACTGTGCACCTATCTTGCACTAAAACTTACAATGTCTACAAACGGACCGAAGCAAGATTCCATATGACACACGTCATCTAGGAGTTCCATTGGGTGCGTCCAAATTAATTTCTAAGCATATGATATGTTCCATGCAAATCATGCACCTATCTTGCATCAAATTAGCACTATCTCCAAACATATCATACCGAGCTTCCACTTGAGCCTCTTCATCTAGGAGTACAAACAGGTGCGTCAATAATGGTTTCTTAGACTATGGTGCATTAGGCACAAACTATGCACCTATCTTGCACCGAAACTAACATTGTCTCCAAACAGACCGAAGCAAGATTCCATATGACACACGTCATCTAGGAGTTTCATTGGGTGCGTCCAAATTGATTTCTTAACATATGGTACGTTCCATGCAAACTGTGCAACTATCTTGCATCAAGAATAGCACTATATCCGAATAGACCAAATCGAGCCTCCACTTGAGCCTCTTCAACTACGAATACCATCGGGTGCGTCTAAAATGGTTTCTTAGCATATGGTGCATTAGGCGTAAATCGTGCACATATCTTCTACCAAAACTAACACTGTCTCTAAATGAACCGTAGCAAGATTCCATATGACACACATCATCAAGGAGTTATATCAGGTGCGTCCAAATTGATTTCTAAGCATATCGTATGTTCCATGCAAACCGTGCATCTATCATGCATCAAGATTAGCACTATCTCCAAGGAGACTAAATCGAGCTTTCACTTGAGCTCCTTGATGTAGGAGTACCATCGGATGCATCCAAAATGGTCTCTTATCCTATGGTGCATTACGTGCAAACCGTGCACCTATCTCGCACTGAAAGCACTGTCTCTAAACGGACCGAAGGGAGATTCCATACGACATATGTCATCTAGGAGTTCCATCTGGTGCGTCCAAATTGATTTCTGAGCATATGGTATGTTCCATGCAAATCGTACACCTATCTTGCATCAAGATTAGCACTATCTCTAAAGAGACCGAACCGAGTCTCCACTTGAGCCTCTTCACCTAGGAGTACCAACAGGTGCTTCCAAAATGGTTTCCTAGACCTTGGTGCATTAGGCGCAAACCATGCACATATCTTGCACCGAAACTAACACTATTTCTAAACATACCAAAGCGAGATTCCAAATGACACACGTCATCAAGGAGTTCCATCGGGTGCATCCAAATTGATTTCCAAGCATATGGTATGTTCCATGCAAACCGTGCACCTATCTTGCATCAAGATTAGCACTATCTCCAAACAGACCAAACTTAGCTTCCATTTGAGCCTCTTCATCTAGGAGTACAAACAGGTGCATCAAAAATGGTTTCTTAGACTATGGTGCATTAGGCATAAACTATGCACCTATCTTGCACCGAAACTAACATCGTCTCCAAACAGACCGAAGCGAGATTCCATATGACACACATCATCTAGGAGTTCCATTGGGTGCATCCAAATTGATTTCTTAACATATGGTACGTTCCATGCAAACTATGCAACTATCTTGCATCAAGATTTGCACTATATCCGAACAGACCAAATCGAGCCTCCACTTGAGCCTCTTCAACTACGAGTACCATCGGGTGTGTCTAAAATGGTTTCTTAGCCTATGCCGCATTAGGCGTAAACCGTGCACATATCTTCTACCAAAACTAATACTGTCTCTAAGCACACCAAAGCGAGATTCCATATGACACACGTCATCAAGGAGTTCTATCAGGTGTGTCCAAATTAATTTCTAAGCATATGGTACGTTCCATGCAGACCGTGCATCTATCTTGCATCAAGATTAGCACTATCTCCAAATAGACCAAACCGAGCTTTCACTTGAGCCTTTTACCTAGGAGTGCCATCGGTTGCGTCCAAAATGGTTTCATAGCCTATGCTGCATTATGTGCAAACCTTGCACCTATCTTGCACTGAAACTAACACTGTCTCCAAACAGACCAAAGCAAGATTTCATATGACACACGTCATCTAGGAGTTCCAACATGTGCATCCAGATTGATTTCCAAGCATTTGGTCTGTTCCATTCAAACCGTGCACTTATCTTGCATCAAGATTAGCACTATCTCCAAACAGACCGAACTGAGCATCCACTTGAGCCCCTTCACCTAGGAGTACCAACAAGTGCGTCCAAAATGGTTTCTTAGACTATGGTGCATTAGGTGCAAACTGTGCACCTATCTTGCACCGAAACTAACAATGTCTCCAAATGGACCGAAGCGAGATTCCATATGACACACATCATCAAGGAGTTCCATCGGGTGCATCCAAATTGATTTCCAGGCATATGGTATGTTGCATGCAAACCATGCACCTTCCTTGCATAAGGATTAGCACTATCTCCAACCTGACCGAACCAAGCTTCCACTTGAGCCTCTTCACCCAGGAGTACCAAATTGTGCGTCCAAAATGGTTTCTTAGACTATGGTGCATTAGGCGCAGACTATGCACCTATCTTGCAATAAAACTTACAATGTCTACAAACAGACCGAAGCAAGATTCCATATGACACACGTCATCTAGGAGTCCCATTGGGTACGTCCAAATAGATTTCTAAGCATATGGTACGTTCCTTGCAAATCATGCACCTATCTTGCATCAAGATTAGCACTATCTCCAAATAGATGAAACCAAGCTCCCACTTGAACCTCTTCACCGAAGTAGCAACAGGTGCTTCCAAAATGGTTTCTTAGACTATGCTGCATTAGGCGCAAACTATGCACATATCTTGCACCGAAACTAACACTATTTTGAAACAGACCAAAGCGAGATTCCATATGACACACATCATCAAGGAGTTCCATCGAGTGCATCCAAATTGATTTCCAAGCATCTGGTATGTTCCATGCAAACCGTACACCTATCTTGCATCAAGATTAGCACTATGTCCAAACAGACCGATCCGAGCATCCACTTGAGCCTCTTCATCTAAGAGTACAAACAGGTGCGTCAAAAATGGTTTCTTAGACTATGGTGCATTAGGCACAAACTATGCACCAATCTTGCACCGAAACTAGCATTGTCTCCAAACAAACCAAAGCGAGATTCCATATGACACACGTCATCTAGGAGTTCCATTGGGTGCGTCCAAATTGATTTCTTAACATATGGTACGTTCCATGCAAACTATGCAACTATCTTGCATCACGAATAGCACTATATCCGAACAGACCAAATCGAGCCTCCACTTGAGCCTCTTCAACTATGAGTACCACCGGGTGCGTCTAAAATGGTTTCTTAGCCTATGGTGCATTAGGCGTAAACCGTGCACATATCTTCTACCAAACTAACACTGTCTCTAAACGAACCGAAGCAAGATTCCATATGACACACATCATCAAGGAGTTATATTAGGTGCGTCCTAATTGATTTCTTAGCATATCGTATGTTCCATGCAAACCGTGCATCTATCTTGCATCAAGATTAGCACTATCTCTAAATAGACCAAACTGAGCTTTCACTTGAGCCCATTGACCTAGGAGTACCATCGGGTGCGTCCAAAATGGTTTCTTATCCTATGGTGCATTAGGTGCAAACCGTGCACCTATCTTGCACCAAAACTAACACTGTCTCTAAACGGACCGAAGTGAGATTCCGCATGACACATGTCATCTAGGAGTTCCATTTTGTGCGTCCAAATTGATTTCTGAGCATATAGTATGTTCCATGCAAATCATGCACCTATCTTGCATCAAGATTAGCACTATCTCTAAACAGACCGAACCGAGCCTCCACTTGAGCCTCTTCACCTAGGAGTACCAATAGGTGCTTCCAAAATGGTTTCTTAGACTTAGGTGCATTAGGCGCAAACCGTGCACATATCTTGCACCGAAACTAATACTGTCTCTAAGCGCACCAAAGCGAGATTCCATGACACACGTCATCAACGAGTTCTATCGGGTGTGTCCAAATTAATTTCTAAGCATATGGTACGTTCCATGCAGACCGTGCATGTATCTTGCATCAAGATTAGCACTATCTCCAAATAGACTAAACCAAGCTTTCACTTCAGCCTTTTACCTAGGAGTACCATTGGGTGCGTCCAAAATGGTTTCATAGCCAATGCTGCATTATGTGCAAACCTTGTTGCACTGAAACTAACACAGTCTCCAAACAGACAAAAGCAAGATTTCATATGACACACGTCATCTAGGAGTTCCATCATGTGCGTTTAGATTGATTTGCAAGCATTTGGTATGTTCCCTGCAAACTGTGCACCTATCTTGCATCAAGATTAGCATTATCTCCAAACAGACCGAACCAAGCATCCACTTGAGCCCTTTCACCTAGGAGTACCAACAAGTGCATCCAAACTGGTTTCTTAAACTATGGTGCATTAGGTGCGAACTGTGCACCTATCTTGCACCGAAACTAATAATGCCTCCAAATGGACCGAAGCGAGATTCCATATGACACACATCATCAAGGAGTTCCATCGGGTGCATCCAAATTGATTTCCAGGCATATGGTATGTTGCATGCAAACCATGCACCTACCTTGCGTAAGGATTAGCACTATCTCCAAACTGACCGAACCAAGCTTCCACTTGAGCCTCTTCACCCAGGAGTACCAAATTGTGCGTCTAAAATGGTTTCTTAGACTATGGTGCATTAGGCGCAGACTATGCACCTATCTTGCACTAAAACTTACAATGTCTACAAACAGACCGAAGCAAGATTCCATATGACACACGTCATCTAGGAGTCCCATTGGGTACGTCCAAATTGATTTCTAAGCATATGGTACGTTCCTTGCAAATCATGCAAATATCTTGCATCAAGATTAGCACTATCTCCAAATAGATGAAACCGAGCTCCCACTTGAACGTCTTCAGCGAAGTAGCAACAGGTGCTTCCAAAATGATTTCTTAGACTATGGTGCATTAGGCGCAAACTATGCACATATCTTGCACCGAAACTAACACTATTTCTAAACAGACCAAAGCGAGATTCCATATGACACACATCATCAAGGAGTTCCGTCGAGTGCATCCAAATTGATTTCCAAGCATCTGGTATGTTCCATGCAAACCGTGCACCTATCTTGCATCAAGATTAGCACTATCTCCAAACAGACCGAACCGAGCATCCACTTGAGCCTCTTCAAACAGGTGCGTCAAAAATGGTTTCTTAGACTATGGTGCATTAGGCACAAACTATGCACCAATCTTGCACCGTAACTAGCATTGTCTCCAAACAAACCAAAGCGAGATTCCATATGACACACGTCATCTAGGAGTTCCATTGGGTGCGTCCAAATTGATTTCTTAACATATGGTACGTTCTAGGCAAACTGTGCAACTATCTTGCATCAAGATTAGCACTATATCCGAACAGACCAAATCGAGCCTCCACTTGAGCCTCTTCAACTACGAGTACCATCGGGTGCGTCTAAAATGGTTTCTTAGCCTATGGTGCATTAGGCGTAAACCGTGCACATATCTTCTACCAAACTAACACTGTATCTAAACGAACCGAAGCAAGATTCCATATGACACACATCATCAAGGAGTTATATTAGGTGCGTCCTAATTGATTTCTTAGCATATCGTATGTTCCTTGCAAACCGTGCATCTATCTTGCGTCAAGATTAGCACTATGTCCAAATAGACCAAACCGAGCTTTCACTTGAGCCCATTGACCTAGGAGTACCATCGGGTGCGTCCAAAATGGTTTCTTATCCTATGGTGCACTAGGTGCAAACCGTGCACCTATCTTGCACCAAAACTAACACTGTCTCTAAACGGACCGAAGTGAGATTCCATATGACACATGTCATCTAGGAGTTCCATTTTGTGCGTCCAAATTGATTCCTGAGCATATAGTATGTTCCATGCAAATCATGGACCTTTCTTGCATCAAGATTAGCACTATCTCTAAACAGACCGAACCGAGCCTCCACTTGAGCCTCTTCACCTAGGAGTACCAATAGGTGCTTCCAAAATGGTTTCTTAGACTTAGGTGCATTAGGCGCAAACCGTGCACATATCTTGCACCGAAACTAATACTGTCTCTAAGCGCACCAAAGCGAGATTCCATGACACACGTCATCAACGAGTTCTATCGGGTGTGTCCAAATTAATTTCTAAGCATATGGTACGTTCCATGCAGACCGTGCATGTATCTTGCATCAAGATTAGCACTATCTCCAAATAGACTAAACCAAGCTTTCACTTCAGCCTTTTACCTAGGAGTACCATTGGGTGCGTCCAAAATGGTTTCATAGCCTATGCTGCATTATGTGCAAACCTTGTTGCACTGAAACTAACACAGTCTCCAAACAGACCAAAGCAAGATTTCATATGACACACGTCATCTAGGAGTTCCATCATGTGCGTTTAGATTGATTTGCAAGCATTTGGTATGTTCCCTGCAAACCGTGCACCTATCTTGCATCAAGATTAGCATTATCTCCAAACAGACCGAACCACGCATCCACTTGAGCCCCTTCACCTAGGAGTACCAACAAGTGCATCCAAAATGGTTTCTTAAACTGTGGTGCATTAGGTGCGAACTGTGCACCTATCTTGCACCGAAACTAATAATGCCTCCAAATGGACCGAAGCGAGATTCCATATGACACACATCATCAAGGAGTTCCATCGGGTGCATCCAAATTGATTTCCAGGCATATGGTATGTTGCATGCAAACCATGCACCTACCTTGCGTAAGGATTAGCACTATCTCCAAACTGACCGAACCAAGCTTCCACTTGAGCCTCTTCACCCAGGAGTACCAAATTGTGCGTCTAAAATGGTTTCTTAGACTATGGTGCATTAGGCGCAGACTATGCACCTATCTTGCACTAAAACTTACAATGTCTACAAACAGACCGAAGCAAGATTCCATATGACACATGTCATCTAGGAGTCCCATTGGGTACGTCCAAATTGATTTCTAAGCATATGGTACGTTCCTTGCAAATCATGCAAATATCTTGCATCAAGATTAGCACTATCTCCAAATAGATGAAACCGAGCTCTCACTTGAACCTCTTCACCGAAGTAGCAACAGGTGCTTCCAAAATGATTTCTTAGACTATGGTGCATTAGGCGCAAACTATGCACATATCTTGCACCGAAACTAACACTATTTCTAAACAGACCAAAGCGAGATTCCATATGACACACATCATCAAGGAGTTCCGTCGAGTGCATCCAAATTGATTTCCAAGCATCTGGTATGTTCCATGCAAACCGTGCACCTATCTTGCATCAAGATTAGCACTATCTCCAAACAGACCGAACCGAGCATCCACTTGAGCCTCTTCATCTAGGAGTACAAACAGGTGTGTCAAAAATGGTTTCTAAGACTATGGTGCATTAGGCACAAACTATGCACCAATCTTGCACCGAAACTAGCATTGTCTCCAAACAAACCAAAGCGAGATTCCATATGACACACGTCATCTAGGAGTTCCATTGGGTGCGTCCAAATTGATTTCTTAACATATGGTACGTTCCATGCAAACTGTGCAACTATCTTGCATCAAGATTAGCACTATATCCGAACAGACCAAATCGAGCCTCCACTTGAGCCTCTTCAACTACAAGTACCATCGGGTGCGTCTAAAATGGTTTCTTAGCCTATGGTGCATTAGGCGTAAACCGTGCACATATCTTCTACCAAACTAACACTATGTCTAAACGAACCGAAGCAAGATTCCATAAGACACACATCATCAAGGAGTTATATTAGGTGCGTCCTAATTGATTTCTTAGCATATCGTATGTTCCTTGCAAACCGTGCATCTATCTTGCATCAAGATTAGCACTATCTCCAAATAGACCAAACCGAGCTTTCACTTGAGCCCATTGACCTAGGAGTACCATCGGGTGCGTCCAAAATGGTTTCTTATCCTATGGTGCATTAGGTGCAAACCGTGCACCTATCTTGCACCAAAACAAACACTGTCTCTAAACAGACCGAAGTGAGATTCCATATGACACATGTCATCTAGGAGTTCCATTTTGTGCTTCCAAATTGATTCCTGAGCATATAGTATGTTCCATGCAAATCATGCACCTATCTTGCATCAAGATTAGCACTATCTCTAAACAGACCGAACCGAGCCTCCACTTGAGCCTCTTCACCTAGGAGTACCAATAGGTGCTTCCAAAATGGTTTCTTAGACTTAGGTGCATTAGGCGCAAACCGTGCACATATCTTGCACCGAAACTAATACTGTCTCTAAGCGCACCAAAGCGAGATTCCATGACACACGTCATCAACGAGTTCTATCGGGTGTGTCCAAATTAATTTCTAAGCATATGGTACGTTCCATGCAGACCGTGCATGTATCTTGCATCAAGATTAGCACTATCTCCAAATAGACTAAACCAAGCTTTCACTTCAGCCTTTTACCTAGGAGTACCATTGGGTGCGTCCAAAATGGTTTCATAGCCTATGCTGCATTATGTGCAAACCTTGCACCTATCTTGCACTGAAACTAACACTGTCTCCAAACAGACCAAAGCAAGATTTCATATGACACACGTCATCTGGGAGTTCCATCATGTGCATTTAGATTGATTTGCAAGCATTTGGTATGTTCCCTGCAAATGGTGCACCTATCTTGATTCAAGATTAGCATTATCTCCAAACAGACCGAACCGAGCATCCACTTGAGCCCCTTCACCTAGGAGTAAAAACAAGTGCGTCCAAAATGGTTTCTTAAACTATGGTGCATTAGGTGCAAACTGTGCACCTATCTTGCATCAAAACTAACAATGTTTCCAAATAGACCGAAGTGTGATTCCATATGACACATGTCATCAAGGAGTTCCATTGGGTGCATCCAAATTGATTTCCAAGCATATGGTATGTTCCATGCAAACCATGCACCTACCTTGCATAAGGATTAGCACTATCTCCAAACTGACTGAACCAAGCTTCCACTTGAGCCTCTTCACCCAGGAGTACCAAATAGTTCGTCCAAAGTGGTTTCTTTGACTATGGTGCATTAGGCGCAAACTGTGCACCTATCTTGCACTAAAACTTACAATGTCTACAAACGCACCGAAGCAAGATTCCATATGACACACGTCATCTAGGAGTTCCATTGGGTGCGTCCAATTTGATTTCTAAGGATATGGTATGTTCCTTGCAAATCATGCACCTATCTTGCATCAAGATTAACACTATCTCCAAACAGATCAAACCGAGCTTCCACTTGAGCCTCTTCATCTAGGAGTACAAACAGGTGCGTCAAAAATGGTTTCTTAGACTATGGTGCATTGGGCGCAAAGCATGCACATAACTTGCACCGAAACTAACACTTTTTCTAAATAGACCAAAGCAAAATTCCATATGACACACGTCATCAAGGAGTTCCATCGGGTGCATCCAAATTGATTTCCAAGCATATGGTATGTTCCATCCAAACAGACCGAACCGAGCTTCCACTTGAGCCTCTTCATCTAGGAGTACAAACAGGTGCGTCAAAAATGGTTTCTTAAACTATGTTGCATTAGGCACAAACTATCCACCTATCTTGCACCGAAAGTAACATTGTCTCCAAACAGACCGAAGCGAGATTCCATATGACACATGTCATCTAGGAGTTCCATTGGGTGCGTCCAAATTGATTTCTTAACATATGGTACGCCATGCAAAATGTGCAACTATCTTGTATCGAAATTAGCACTGTATCCGAACAGACCAAATCAAGCCTCCACTTGAGCCTCTTCAACTCCGAGTACCATCGGGTGCGTCTAAAATTGTTTCTTAGCCTATGGTGCATTAGGCGTATACCGTGCACATATCTTCTACCAAAACTAACACTATCTCTAAACGACCTGAAGCAAGATTCCGTATGAGACACATCATCAAGGAGTTATATCAGGAGCGTCCTAATTGATTTCTGAGCATATCGTATGTTCCATTCAAACCGTGCATCTATTTTGCATCAAGATTAGCACTATCTCCAAACAGACCAAATCGAGCTTTCACTTGAGCCCCTTGACCTAGGAGTACCCTCGGGTGCGTCCAAAATGGTTTCTTATCCTATGGTGTATTATTTGAAACCATACACCTATGTTGCACTGAAACTAACACTGTCTCTAAACGGACCGAAGTAAGATTCCATATGACACATGTCATCTAGGGGTTCCATATAGTGTGTCCAATTTGATTTCTGAGCATATGGTATGTTCCATGCAAATCGTGCACCTATCTTGCATCAAGATTAGCACTATCTCTAAACAGAAAAAACCAAGCCTCCACTTGAGCCTCTTCACCTAGGAGTACCAACAGGTGCGTCCAAAATGGTTTCTTAGACTATGGTGCATTAGGTGCAAACTGTGCACCTATCTTGCACCGAAACTAACAATGTCTCCAAATGGAACGGTGAGATTCCATATTACACACGTCATCAAGGAGTTCCATCGGGTGCATCCAAATTGATTTCCAAGCATATGGTATGTTCCATGCAAACCATGCACCTACCTTGCATAAGGATTAGCACTATCTCCAAACTGACCGAACCAAGCTTCCACTTGAGCCTCTTCACCCAAGAGTACCAAATAATTCGTCCAAAGTGGTTTCTTTGACTATGGTGCATTAGGCGCAAACTATGCACCTATCTTGCACTAAAACTTACAATGTCTACAAACAGACCGAAGCAAGATTCCATATGACACACGTCATCTTGGAGTCCCATTGGGTACGTCCAAATTCATTTCTAAGCATATGGTACGTTCCTTGCAAATCATGCACCTATCTTGCATCAAGATTGGCACTATCTCCAAATAGATGAAACCGAGCTCCCACTTGAACCTCTTCACCGAAGTACCAACAGGTGCTTCCAAAATTATTTCTTAGACTATGGTGCATTAGGCGCAAACTATGCACATATCTTGCACCGAAACTAACACTATTTCTAAACAGACCAAAGCGAGATTCCATATGACACACATCATCAAGGAGTTCCATTGAGTGCATCCAAATTGATTTCCAAGCATCTGGTATGTACCATGCAAACCGTGCACCTATCTTGCATCAAGATTAGCACTATCTCCAAACAGACCGAACCGAGCATCCACTTGAGCCTCTTCATCTACGAGTACAAACAGGTGCGTCAAAAATGGTTTCTTAGACTATGGTGCATTAGACACAAACTATGCACCAATCTTGCACCGAAACTAACATTGTCTCCAAACAGACCGAAGCGAGATTCCATATGACACACGTCATCTAGGAGTTCCATTGTGTGCGTCCAAATTGATTTCTTAACATATGGTACGTTCCATGCAAACTATGCAACTATCTTGCATCAAGATTAGCACTATATCCGAACAGACCAAATCGAGCCTCCACTTGAGCCTCTTCAACTACGAGTACCATCGGGTGCGTCTAAAATTTTTTCTTAGCCTATGGTGCATTAGGCGTAAACCGTGCACATATCTTCTACCAAACTAACACTGTCTCTAAACGAACCGAAGCAAGATTCCATATGACACACATCATCAAGGAGTTATATCAGGTGCGTCCTAATTGATTTCTTAGCATATCGTATGTTCCATGCAAACCGTGCATCTATCTTGCATCAAGATTAGCACTATCTCCAAATAGACCAAACCGAGCTTTCACTTGAGCCCATTGACCTAGGAGTACCATCGGGTGCGTCCAAAATGGTTTCTTATCCTATGGTGCATTAGGTGCAAACCGTGCACCTATCTTGCACAAAAACTAACACAGTCTCTAAACGGACCGAAGGGAGATTCCATATGACACATGTCATCTAGGAGTTCCATTTTGTGCGTCCAAATTGATTCCTCAGCATATGGTTTGTTCCATGCAAATCATGCACCTATCTTGCATCAAGATTAGCACCATCTCTAAACAGACCGAACCGAGCCTCCACTTGAGCCTCTTCACCTAGGAGTACCAATAGGTGCTTCCAAAATGGTTTCTTAGACTTAGGTGCATTAGGCGCAAACCGTGCACATATCTTGCACCAAAACTAATACTGTCTCTAAGCGCACCAAAGCGAGATTCCATGACACACGTCATCAACGAGTTCTATCGGGTGTGTCCAAATTAATTTCTTAGCATATGGTACGTTCCATGCAGACCGTGCATGTATCTTGCATCAAGAATAGCACTATCTCCAAATAGACTAAACCAAGCTTTCACTTGAGCGTTTTACCTAGGAGTACCATTGGGTGCGGCCAAAATGGTTTCATAGCCTATGCTGCATTATGTGCAAACCTTGCACCTATCTTGCACTGAATCTAACACAGTCTCCAAACAGACCAAAGCAAGATTTCATATGACACATGTCATCTAGGAGTTCCATCATGTGCATTTAGATTGATTTGCAAGCATTTGGTATGTTCCATGCAAACCGTGCACCTATATTGCATCAAGATTAGCATTATCTCCAAACAGACCGAACCGAGCATCCACTTGAGCCCCTTCACCTAGGAGTACCAACAAGTGCGTCCAAAATGGTTTCTTAAACTATGGCGCATTAGGTGCAAACTGTGCACCTATCTTGCATCGAAACTAACAATGTCTCCAAATGGACTGAAGTGAGATTCCATATGACACACGTCATCAAGGAGTTCCATCGGGTGCATCCAAATTGATTTCCAAGCATATGGTATGTTCCATGCAAATCATGCACCTATCTTGCATAAGGATTAGCACTATCTCCAAACTGATCGAACCAAGCTTCCACTTGAGCCTCTTCACCGAGGAGTACCAAATAGTTCGTCCAAAGTGGTTTCTTTGACTATGGTGCATTAGGCGCAAACTGTGCACCTATCTTGCACTAAAACTTACAATATCTACAAACGCACCGAAGCAAGATTCTATATGACACACGTCATCTAGGAGTTCCATTGGGTGCGTCCAATTTGATTTCTAAGCATATGGTATGTTCCTTGCAAATCATGCACCTATCTTGCATAAAGATTAGATCTATCTCCAAACAGATCAAACCGAGCTTCCACTTGAGCCTCTTCACCGAAGTACCAACAGGTGCTTCCAAAATGGTTTCTTAGACTATGGTGCATTAGGCGCAAACTATGCACATATCTTGCACCGAAACTAACACTATTTCTAAACAGACCAAAGCGAGATTCCATATGACACACATCATCAAGGAGTTCCATCGAGTGCATCCAAATTGATTTCCAAGCATCTGGTATGTTCCATGCAAACCGTGCACCTATCTTGCATCAAGATTAGCACTATCTCCAAACAGACCGAACCGAGCATCCACTTGAGCCTCTTCATCTACGAGTACAAACAGGTGCGTCAAAAATGGTTTCTTAGACTATGGTGCATTAGGCACAAACTATGCACCAATCTTGCACCGAAACTAACATTGTCTCCAACAGACCGAATCGAGATTCCATATGACACACGTCATCTAGGAGTTCCATTGGGTGCGTCCAAATTGATTTCTTAACATATAGTACGTTCCATGCAAACTGTGCAACTATCTTGCATCAAGATTAGCAGTATATCCGAATAGACCAAATCGAGTCTCCACTTGAGCCTCTCCAACTACGAGTACCATCGGGTGCGTCTAAAATGGTTTCTTAGCCTATGGTGCAGTAGGCGTAAACCGTGCACATATCTTCTATCAAAACTAACACTATCTCTAAACGAACCAAAGCAAGATTCCATATGACACACATCATCAAGGAGTTATATCAGGTGCATCCTAATTGATTTCTGAACATATCGTATGTTCCATGCAAACCGTGCATCTATCTTGCATCAAGATTAGCACTATCTCCAAACAGACTGAACCGAGCTTCCACTTGTGCCCATTGACATAGGAGTACAAAACTAGTGTGTCCAAAATGGTTTCATAGCATATGCTGCATTATGTGCAAACCTTGCACCTATCTTGCACTGAAACTAACAGTCTCCAAACAGACCAAAGCAAGATTTCATACGACACACGTCATCTAGGAGTTCCATCATGTGCGTCCAAATTGATTTCCAAGCATTTCGTATGTTCCATTCAAACCGTGCACCTATCTTGCATCAAGATTAACACTATCCCCAAACAGACCGAACTGAGCATCCACTTGAGCCCCTTCACCTAGGAGTACCAACCGTGCACATATCTTCTACCAAACTAACACTGTCTCTAAACGAACCGAAGCAAGATTCCATATGACACACATCATCATGGAGTTATATCAGGTGCGTCCTAATTGATTTCTTAGCATATCGTATGTTCCGTGCAAACCGTGCATCTATCCTGCATCAAGATTAGCACTATCTCCAAATAGACCAAACCGAGGTTTCACTGGAGCCCATTGACCTAGTAGTACCATCGGGTGCATCCAAAATGGTTTCTTATCCTATGGTGCATTAGGTGCAAACCGTGCACCTATCTTGCACCAAAACTAACACTGTCTCTAAACGGACCGAAGTGAGATTCCATATGACACATGTCATCTAGGAGTTCCATTTTGTGCGTCCAAATTGATTCCTGAGCATATGGTATGTTCCAAGCAAATCATGCACCTATCTTGCATCAAGATTAGCACTATCTCTAAACAGACCGAACCGAGCCTCCACTTGAGCCTCTTCACCTAGGAGTACCAATAGGTGCTTCCAAAATGGTTTCTT